>NW_021705308.1:0-3234 GCF_003719485.1 Trypanosoma conorhini | reverse complement strand
AGGCGACTTTACGAGTGCGGGTTTTGACTTCCAAGTGTATCGCAGGATTTTTTTCCCCTTCATTTTCAAACTTTTATTGCGTAATGAAACGGAATGCAGACAATAAAAAACAAAAGAAAAAAAATATGTGACGGGTTGTTTCCCTGCTTTTTTCTTTCTTCCTGCTCTTTTCGGTGGCGCGGGGTGCGAGTGGCGGTTCTGGGATGCACCTCTGGCGAGAGGATGGGGCGGCGGATGGCGGGAACTGTTTTTTATCCTTGTTTTTTAGAAGCGGGGTTCGGAGATGTTGGCCGACGCCAAAGACGGCGAGGATGCAGCCGCTGGCGATTTCGCCGTGGACACTACTACGCTCTGACGGCGTTGGGTCTCACGGCTGTCTTTCCGTCCGGTTTCGCTTTTGCGAATTCCCTTCTCAAGTGGGCCCGTTGCCCCGCACTTATATGCACGCACACTCTCTTTCCCGCCTAGTAATTTACAATATGCACTGTCTCATGGGCCGTCGCTCTTTTTTCCCCCGCCCTTTTTTCTTCCTCTTTTTTTTTTTTCTTTCCACGTCACCCGCTCCCACTCTCACTCCCCCCGAAAAAAAAAAACGAAAAAAGAAACTTTTTTCTTCTTCTTTGCTTTGCTCTTGTTTTCTGCGTTTCCAGCTGTTTGGTCGCCCCGTTTTCTCTCGCGAACAACTCGTTGGGGGGTTCAGTTTCCTCCCCTACCTCTTTTTCTTTTACGTTCTTTTTGATTTTTTTGTTTTTTGTTGTTTATGCTCTCCTGTTGTTTGGGCTTTGTTGTTTTTTTTTCTTTCTTCTTTTCGTTTTGCGTGGGTCCTCGCGGGACTCCGGGCTTCAAATGTGTTCGGCGCCCGCGTTCGTCAGGTGCGCAGTGGCCAGAAGCACCCAACCACGCCCCCTTGTACGCATACCCGTGAACGCAAAACGATGTGGAGAAAAAACGAGAAAATGGGGGACAGAAGAACTGTTTAAGTGGATTTTTAAGTTTAAAACAAATGTCGTATTGTTATTGTTGTTTTTACGACCCTCCGAACTTGTGATTGGACCGCGCTGGTCACTTACTACACATTGCGTCTGTTGGGTCTCCGTACCGGCATGGTGGTGGGTGAAGCCTGTTTCTGTGGATCTCTTGCCCTATTCCTTTTTGCTGGAACTTTGTTTTGTTGTTTTTATGGTTCCGTGGATGTTTATTTCATTTGTTCTTTGTTTTTATTTTATTTATGATGATGATTATGATGATGATGATTATTATTTTGTGTGTATGCGTTTGTGTCTGTGCTGATGAAATTTTGGAATTTCTTGTCGCATGGCAGGGAAGCACGGAAGAACAGGCGGCAGAAGAGGCTGGGTTGCAGGAGTAAAGACCCAACTGCACGCGCAACAAATACATAAACAAGGTCCAAGGAAAAGAAGCAAAAGGAAGGATGGAACTTCTTAGCGCCGCTGCCGCGGGGATGATGGCCCGGTTGGTTTGTCATCCTCTAGACACAACGAAAACGGTGGCTTTCACCGGATTTTGCGGCGAGCGCCACACACCGGATGCACCTCGAGGCACGACGACAAAGAATGTGTTTTGGAGTTCCACGCGCTCAATTTATCGGCAGGAGGGTGTGCCCGGGTTTTACCGAGGAGTTGGCGTGGCCACTTTGGGCTCCGCCCCAGGTGTCGCGCTGTATCTCACGACATACACGTGGTCAAACGAATTCCTCCAGAAGTACCGCAACGGTGCTCTGAGGGACGTTCCTTCTTGGACCATGCACTTATTTTGTGGCTTTCTTGCGGAGGCGGTGAGTTGTGTCTTTTGGGTTCCCATTGATGTCACAAAGGAGCGGCTGCAGTCACAGCCTCCATCGCAACTGGGAAGGTACGCCGGAAGCTGGGATGCGCTCTGCACCATTGCCCGTTATGAAGGACTCTCGGGACTATACAAGTGCTATGCAACGACTGTGGCCTCCTTTGGGCCTTTTTCAGCGGTTTATTTTGCATGTTATGAGGCTCTCAATGATATTTTTTCAAAAAAACTTTCATTGAATTCCTTTGCTTCTGCCCTCTGCGCCGGCGGGATGGGAAATATCGTCGCTTCCATTGCGACAAATCCTTTGGAGTTCATCAAAACCAGGCTGCAGGTACAGCGAGCGGTGCTCTCCGTGGGTGGCAGGCCTACAACCGTACATGGATTTCCCTACCTCTACACTGGTTTCTTTGATGGATTGCGAATGGTTATTAGGGAGGAAGGGCCCTTGGCACTTTGGCGTGGTGTGGGCAGCAGGGTCGCGTTTGCGGCGCCTAATGCGGCCTTGACTATGGCCTTCTACGACTATTTACGGCAGGAATGAGAGAAATACCTTCCTGCTATTCACATTATGCTGTTGACTTTGATCTTAATAGCGTATACTAATACTTGCATCGTTAAGCTTGTATCCTTGCAGGTAAAAGGTTCAACGAAGAAGTATTAGATGCATTTTCTCTCCTTTATTATGTCCTTTGAAGTTTTCTGGTAAATGCATCTGCAGCCAGATGGGGTGCTGAGAAAATGGTAGTGCGTCTTGTTTGGCTGCCCTATCGCCTTCAGCACATAGTTGGTTTTCTTTTCCGAATGCGCCGCGGTAGAAGGCGACGTTGGTGCAGTTTTTTTTTTTTTTCCTCTTGCTTTTTGCTTGTCCCGCCCTGGCCCTCTGCTGCAGTGGCCCCCTACGCAGGAGGAGAGGAGTCAGGTGTTTGCCAGGCCCCGCAGAGGGACACTGCGTGAGCTCCCGCACACGTGGCCCCGTTGCCATAGCCATATCCCTTTTGAATTGTTTTGTTTTTCTGGGGGCAGGAGTGTGGTCCAAAGTCGCCTCCTCACCTGGGGCGTGTCGGGTGCATCGCGCCAAGCTATACTCTCCCATCGCGGGGCTTTCCGCGTTCCTGGGAAAAGGAGGCAATTGACCACACGCGGTCGCATATTTTCGCGTTCTGTGTATTTTTTTTTTTTCGCCTTTAAGGACGTTATTATTTTCCGGGTGTTCGCCCGTCGCGAATTCCGGCTCTGTTGCATGCGGGGAGAAGGCGCACGGGAGACGCTGGCGTTAGTGGGAGGGCTACTGATGGTGAAGAGGGAGTGGAGGGGGAAATGTGCGGTGATTCGTGCGGTTTTTTTTTTGCACCGCCAGCAGTAAACGAGTCAGTTCCTCTCAAGCGATATTTATCTGCTGACAGCCGCAGCCGCCTCCAATGAAGAAAAAAA
>NW_021705304.1:2267-3250 GCF_003719485.1 Trypanosoma conorhini | reverse complement strand
TAGGTTTTGAGAATTGCTTGACGTACTTTGAGAAAGCCTGTCTACTACTTTGGCCTCAAGGTGACCCTTGGACCAATCACAAAAATGTTGTGGAACATACATGTGATTGCTCCGGAGGAACAGATGGTTCTTCAACGTTTGCGAAAAATCCTTCTTTTTTACTTACAAATATGGGAAATGCGGAGGCTGAAATTATGATTGTTTTGCGAAAAAGAGAAGAGGATATTCAACATTGTCCAGGTTGGATTCAATTGCACGTCCACAAGGGAAATGATACTGGTGGAATGGAAAGCGAAAGACGCTATGATGTATGTCCAAGAAATGCGTTGTTTTGTACCGAAAAGCATTATTTTGGAGAAGCTGCCTTAGTTTTCCGTTTAAGAGAAAATGAACGCTTGCAACTTACAGCATCGGCTTCCTCTTACTGTACATGCACATTAACCGCAACTTCGGTTGATAGATTTCAACTAAATCCATTGCCGGTTTCTTATACGTATACAATAGAGGGTACTTTATGCCCGACAGACCCTTTAAATTCTTCATTGATTTTAAGAAATAATAACGAGGAAAGGGTTGAGAAACTTGTTGTGGCACTTTCTCAAGAGCCTGTACGACAAAGAACTCACTCTGTCGGCTTGGAGGTTTGGCTAAATCGCGACTCTCAATCTGAGGATGGCCATCCACGATTTATTACGGAATTTAGAAAGGATGCTCTTGTGGTGTTTAACTTTTCATTATCTCTTAAGCGCAATGAAATAGTAACATTTATTCCATTGGCAAAAAGGCGTTTGAACACGCTGCCCTTTTCCATGAGTGTCTATTCCTCACTTCCATTACAGAGGGAAGAAGCGATATGAAGTTGTCAAATGTGTTTGTTTTTCACTAGTATTATTTTTGGGGCAGTTGAAGGAAAAAAATGTGTATTTGTTTTATATGTTTTGTTCTTTGTTTTTGTTTTTTCCTTCTCCCTAGTGTTGTTGTTG
>NW_021705304.1:0-2242 GCF_003719485.1 Trypanosoma conorhini | reverse complement strand
AAAAAAAATTGACCTTTACTCCTTTTCATTTGCTTATCTCCTTATATATATATTTTTATGTCCTATTTATCTCTGTTTCTCTCTCTCTCTCTCTCTCTGTCTCTCTGTCTGTCTCGTGTTGGAAAATGTAAATGAATTTAAAAAATGCCTGCATACCCGGGTGTTGTGAAAAATAAAGAAAACCATCGTACAAAGATTAATAATAATAATAATAATAGGAAAAAACAAAAAACAAAAAAAAAGAAAAAGGTTTCTCCAGCATTTTCCCTGTGTTATTATTATTATTATTCTTATCATTATTTGCTTCACATCAAACAAGTAAAAAAAGAGGAACAGAAGGGAGAGAGAAGAGAGAGAGAAGTGTCGAATGGAAATAGGGTATCAAAGAGGTTTTGTACGGACAACTAGGTCTGGTGCTTGGATAGCTCTTACTCGGGAAACTGTGGTGCGGCTTATTGATTTTGACGATTTACTCTGGGAATTGAAAAGAGGTTTGTCCGAGTTCAAAGTTGCGTACTGCAGTGGTGGTGGCCCTTTAGCGCTGTACTGCGGGGATCGCTTTGATTCGGATGGAGTTGGAAATGTTATTGGCTTGTATACTGCAAAAGGGGCACCCCATCCTCTGAGGCCTAATATTCGTCTCGATGGTATAGAAAGTGTCTTCTTCATGTGCTGGAATGAGTGTAAAGATCATCTCATTGTTCTATTGAACACCGGGGAAGTACAATTTTTTAGTTTGGCAGGGGAAATTGTTGCAGAATCGATCAAGCTTCCGGTACCTTTACTATGTGTTAGTACAGGTAATGGAATTTCCCTGTTGGTTAATGATGTGGAACCCCAGTTAATTGTATTGGAATACCATAATAGTGGGGAATACAGGAAGGTTGCCTTGAACCTTCCTCAGATATTTCAAAACCAAAAGCCTACAGTAATGTTGGCCGTTCCACAACAATTTAGCGATACTGGATACACGGAGGTGTTTGTACCTTTTCTAACAAAGGATGGCGTATCTAGTTTTTGGCACTCTGTCTTCTCTAGTAATCCTGGTTGCTATGACCTTCGCGTATCTATAGATGGAGGTAAGGTGGTTCATATGGCACTTTCTCCAAGTGGTCAATCTATCGCCTTTTTAGTTGAAAATGGAACACTTTACGTTGCTTCACGTTCATTTGAAGATATTACTCGTCTACTCACTAGAGAACTGGATGTTATACCTGTTCAATTTCTTTGGTGCGGAGATAGTTGCATTACATACTTGCATTTGGAGAGTCAATTTGAGGATGATCTTGAGTTTTCAACAACATTAACGTTAGTTAATGTGGAGGACCCTGATCAGTCGGATTTTTTGAATGATATTCCTTCTGCTCCCTATTTGGTTTCCGAGTGTGACGGTATTCGGATTTTTTCGGCGGATTCTTATCAATTTCTTCAGGTGGTTTCGGCCCCAAGTCGCCGTATTTTTTCTGTGGGATCTCGAGCTAATTCGGCCATGCTGCTACTTGCATTTGACGAATTTATGTGTGGTAGTACAACTTCTGTGAAGCTGATTCGAGACCTACAACGAAATCCTACGGAACTTTCTGAAGCGGTGAATGATTGTATTGCTGCTGCCGGATTTGAGTTGAACACTTCACAACAAAAACGATTGATGCGCGTGGCTGCGTTTGGAAAAGCATTTTGCTCGATGTACGATTCCGATTTATTTGTAAATATGGTCCGAAGACTACGTGTTTTGAATGCCTTACGTAAAAGTAAGGCAGGTATGTTAATGTCACAGGCACAATTTTTATCTTTGGAGGGAGATCGTTTGGCGGACAGACTTGTGCAAATGGATCAACATCAATTGGCGTATTGCATATGCAACTGTTTAGGCTTTAACACTCGAAGAGTGATGACGGAATGGGCGTTGGCAAAGTTAACCAAACATTCTTTAACTGTGGCGGAGGAAAAACAAGTTGCGTTGGATGTGATTGAAAAATTGAAGGAGGTCAATCAAAATTCACATGCTGAAATCGCTTACAAATTATACCTAAAACAAAAAACGCATGCCGCGTTGTTACTTTTAGAGGCCGAAAAAATTGCTTCAAGGCAAGTACCAAAATTACTGGAGATCGACCAACCTGAACTTGCTCTTCAAAAAGCAGTTAAAAGCGGAGATGCGGATTTAGTATTTACAGCCATGATGTATCTTATTTTGCACCGGGGCACTGAAGCTGTTCCTCTCTTAATGCGTGATTCGACG
>NW_021705306.1:0-3244 GCF_003719485.1 Trypanosoma conorhini | reverse complement strand
CGCAAACGTGATGCGTGACTGTGCGACCCGGCAATCGNTTTCCTTTTTTTTCTTCGTGCAGGCGGTGAATATATTCACGCACTCACGGTCCTCTTGTGCTGATGGGCACGTGAGGCGAGAGAATCGCCTGCCGAAGTCGCTTTGTTTTATCTGCTTTCCGCTTTGTTTGCTGGGCGTCCCGCGGGGCCTCCACCCGTGAAAGTTTTTTTCGTTGGGGCAAATCGCTGCGGCTCACTTTGGGTCGGCGCCGCTGCCGCTGCCGCTGCGTGTCTCCGCGCCCTGCTTTGCTCTTCGCCGCTGCCGGCTCTGCCGCCGACACGCCCCCGTTTCCTTCTCCCCCTCCTCCCCCTTCCCGCTAGAAGAGGCAGCGGCAGTCCGCGACGGCGACGGCGCTTTTTTTCTTCCCCGCTGCGGTGGCGCGGGGGTGACGGGGCGTGCGGCCGCGAGTGATTCGTCTGTTGTCGCCGCGGCGGCGGAGCGGCCGTCAGTGCCGTGGCGCCCCGCCCCCCTGCGGCCCACGCGACGCCCACGCACACACGTTTTTGTGGTGTTTTTTTTCCCCCCCCCAAAACCGAGAGGGAAAACCCCGCACGTTTTTATTCCTTAGAAAGTAATGAGTTCTGCCGCACTGGCGGCGCCGCAGGGACGCACATTTGTCCACGAACTGCCCTCCTCTTCGGTGCTCGACTCCGACGCCTTTTTCTGCGCCCCAGCAGACCTCTCCGGGTGGTTCGGCGTCCCCAACGCCGCAAGGGCAACAGGGAAGGAAGGAAGGAAGGGAAGCAGAAGGGAAATGGCTCGTCGGCTGCTTCAACCCACGCCTTTGCTCCCACTGGCGGTGCTCATCCCGCTGCTGCTGCTCGTGATGCACTGCGCTGGCGGGTGCCGCGCCGCTGCGGACCGCCGTGCGTTCGGTGACACGGTGCCGAAGAGCGACCGGGCGGCGGCTGCGGTGGTGCGCGAGGTGCCGCGGAGGGGGCAGGGCGCGGCGCAGGCGTACACCGTCGCAGCAGCAGCGGCGGAAGGAGGAAAGAGCAACGAGGGCTGGGCGCCCATCCGCATCGTGGTGTTCACGGAGGACCTGGAGGAGAAAACTCGGGTGAAGGGGAAGCAGAGGTACTGCAAAGCGGCGGAGGAAGCATGCATGAACTACCTGGGGCAAGAGGCCACTTGCACGGCCCGTGACGTACTGACGGACGCCAAGAAGGAGTTGTACAAGACGAAGATAATCCCTGAGGCCGTCAAGCTGCACGCGGAGCGACTTCTCGTGCAGCCAGTGGCTGGGAACATTGTTGTGCCGCGAAATCCCGGAGACAATTGCCAGCACTTTACAATTCCAACTGGGCACAAACAAAAGGGTGTGGCGGATGCCGACATGGTCCTCTACGCCGCTGCGGGGCCTTTCAGGCACGATGTTCCAGCGTGGGCGGCCACGTGCGTCACGTTGGATGACTCGCGCCCTTTCGTCGGCGCCATGGAGTTCAACCCGGCGTACATGACCGACTTGGCGCGGAGCGTCCGCGTCGCCGCACACGAGCTGGCGCATGCCCTCGGGTTCAGCCACGAGGCAATGCAGCTTAAGGGCATGGTGGGCCATGAGCTCCACGTGCGTGGAGTAAAGCGCAAGTTGGTGACGGGGGCCACGGTCATGGCGCGGGCGGCAGCGCACTTCAGCTGCGGCACGCTCAAGGGCATGGAGCTGGAGCAGGACGACACTGGGGGTGTGCAAGCGAAGGTGCCTCACTGGGAGGGACGCAACGCGAAGGACGAGCTGATGGCTCCCACGGTCGGCGCCGGCTACTACACGGCACTGACGCTGGCGGTGTTTGCGGACCTCGGCTACTACCGCGTGAATTGGGGCATGGCGGAGCCGATGCGCTGGGGCAACAACTCCGGCTGCGGCTTCCTGGAGAAGAAGTGCAATGAAATCGATGGCCTCGCCGCCACGTACCCGCACATGTTCTGCGACGACACCGACACAACGACGCTCCGCTGCTCCTCTGACCGCCGCCACCTCGGGACGTGCACCGCAAGCATCGTTGAGCAGAGTGGGAGTCTGAACGAGAGGGACGTGTGCCCTGTTGTTTCAATGTATTTTAATCATTCAACTTATGGGAAAACGTCCAACGCGTGCGCCGAAGCAACTGCGGCGACCCTCCCCGGGTCGGTGACTGGCAGTGGCTCGTGGTGCCTGGACGCGGAGACACTGCAGGTGAAGGCGAACGCCGGTGACAAGAAACTCGCGGGCGTGTGCGCGCAGGTGCTGTGCGAGGACGGCGCAGTGAAGGTGAAGTACAGCGGCAGCGATGCGTGGCACGAGTGCCCCGCGGAGAAGGAAATCGAGGTGGAGTCAAGTGATTTCGAGGACGGCGGCAAGATCAAGTGCCCGAGGTACGCTGAGGTGTGCACCATCGCCGCCAACGGCAGCAGCCTCGTCATTCCGCGCGCCGTGTTGGAGGAGGCGAAGGGAGACGCCGAGGAGGATCAAAAGGGGGCTGCAGCGGGGCCAGAGGAGGGGCAGGACGAAGAGGAAGTTCCGGCACGCGAGCCACAGCCTGCAGAGTTGCCCTCTGGAACTGCGGGCGTCGATCCTTCCAGTCTGGCGGCCGCAGCGGAGGTTGCGCCCGGCACGTCGCCGGCTGCTGAGGCGCAGGAGCGCGCGAAGGAGCCTGACGGTGCCGCGCACTCCGCCGCTGCCTCGCCGCCCCCCGCTGGCGCCGCCCCCTCACCGGGCGAGGCCGCTGCCGCAAAAGAAAGCGACGCGGCAGGCACGGCGGGAGCAGCTGCTGCGTCCCCCGATGCGCCTGCGCCGCCCACCCCGACACCGGCGGCAGCCGTCAACATCAGCGCCGTGCAGAAGAAACTTGACGGGGCGGCGCAGCACGTCGGAAGCGACGCCAGTGCGGCTGCTGCGGCTTTTGGCTGCGGTCGTTTTGTGCTGCTCGCCGTGGCCGTGGCCGTCGCCGCAGTGGCGATGCCGCCGCCTTGAGCCGCAGCAGGGGCGGCGGCTGGGCGCAAACAAATTGCGGCGGGGGAATAATGTGCGTGCTCGCATGACTGTGCGCCTGTGCCCCCCCGTGGAGCCCCGCACTCAGGCCGCAACAAAGCAGGAGTACTAACATTGTACACACACTCGCTGCACTCCCCCCCCCCTTTGCTTTTTGGAGGTTGGAAAAACGACAATTCTTGCTGTGCTTTGCTTTGCTTGCCCGTGGCCGCAAAATCGATATCTGTGTGCTGGGCG
>NW_021705305.1:0-3247 GCF_003719485.1 Trypanosoma conorhini | reverse complement strand
GGTGTGCAGGCGGCGAGCCGATTACTGGTGTCTGAGGCACCTCACTGAAGCGTGAGCGAAAAGGAGAAGGCGTCCAGAGCGGCCCCACCCCTGCAGACATCGCGGGAAAACAGGTGTTCCCCCCTCACCGCGCCGGTGTCTTCAAGGAAAAGGGAAACATGGACAAAGAAAAGGCTCGGCTGCATTTTTGAGTTTACCGACAATGCCCGTGTGCATGAAGTTGGGCCGATGTCAGGTGAGGAGGAGGACGCTGCAGCGGGTTCCCTGCCGTACAAAAGCGACGCGAAGGAGTTGGTTGCACTGTAAGCGAAGAAGACTGGAAGTTCATACAACATTGCCGCTGTGAGCCTGGCTCGGAAGCTGGAGCAGATAAAGTCTGTGGTGGGGGCGTTGGACTGCATTCGACGCCGCCTTGACAATAAACTGTGTGTGTAAATGTCCTATTCCCTCACTGAGGGCTTCTTGGTATAGTCTCCAGCACGTTGGATCGGACTGTGTGGGGGGACGAGTACCTCTGCGTGAACACAACCGCAACGAATGGGGCAGTGGCAGACACAACGGGGAGGCCTGTGACGCTCCGAGGCGATGGAGCAGGAGCAGAGTGGCCCGTGGGGAAACTGGGGCGGAAGCAGCCGTACTGCTTTGCGAGCAACGACTTCACGCCTGGGGCGACGGTGACCATCCACGCGGTGCCGGAGAAGGACGGCGGCAGCTCTCTGCCTTTGTTAGGGGTGTGAAGATGAGTGACACAGAGAGCACTCTGCTCGTGGTATTGTCGTACACAAGCGAAAAAAAAAATGAAGAAGAGGTGCAACTACGTAATTTATTGTTCTACTGTCACGTTTACTGAAGATGAGGATGCATGCGTTACGTGGGAGCCAAACGCACCGGTGAGAGTGGCACCACAGCTGCAACAGGGTGAATGCTGTTTCGACGATGGTGGGAAGAACACTACGTACCGTAATGGCTGTAATGGCACTCTGCTAACCTCGAAAAGGGCCTCGCACTTATACTTTGGCGGCGAGGGGGCGGAGGGCGCAGAGCCCAGCCATCGTGTGGCGGAGGCCAACGTCCTGCTGCACAACCGCGTGCTGACCTGCGGCTGAGCCGGGCGGTGCCGCACTCACCAGTTGCGCTATTCCGCCACTGGGCAATGAGAAGCCGGTCAAAATGCACTAGGCCTCAGCGATACCCACAGCGGTGGTGGGAAGGGGCCTGATCCCGCGATGCAGCCCAACGACGTCGACGCCGCTCTCCAAGGGCGTGGCGATGGTGCTGCGCACGAGGGAAGCACCGGCAGCAGTGCTCCGCCGCTTGCGGTGTCACCAGTGAGAGGCGCAGACATCGGGGCACCTGGAGTTGGCCCCGAAGAAGCCAGCGGGAGTGAAATGCCTGCCCCACGAGCGAGGGACACCGCCCCAAACGCGGCAGCAGGCTCAGGCAGCGGCCCTGTTCCAACCAGCGGGACCGAGCAGTCTCCCGCGAAGAACACCCCCGACACTTCTCGGCCAGGCAACAGTTCCGGTGCGTCCAAGCACAGTGCAGACTTGAAGCACGATGAAGGACAAGGTGACGGCACTCTGCGTAGGCGTGTGTCTCGGCTGTTGCTGCGCGCATTGCTGGGGCTGTGGGGCACGGCGGCTTTTTGCTGAATGCACGAGGGAGAGTGCATTTGCGACACCCCAGTGACAATATTTATAACATTGTCCAACGCCGCGCATTGCATTGCATTTGGAGGCCCCCTTTATTTTTTTAAACCTCATTTTCATTCCATTTTCACTTGCAGATTGTGATTTGTTGGAATAAACAGCACCCTAAGGTCTTTTTTGTTTTTGTTTTCGCCTCCATTGGTCGCCTGCTATACACACAGTCGTGGGCAACGCACTCCTCTTGTTTGCTTTTGCCGCCCACACACGCGCGATGGCGGCCGCATTGCAGTGCCGCACGGTCTTGACGTAACTGTCCCTTTGAAGCGCAGCCCGAATGCTGCACGAAAGATGGGAGGGATCTGTGGGCTCATGCAACAGGGGAGAGGTTTTGTTTTTATTCGTGCAGGTAATGAATATACACATATACAGTTCCTTTGTGCGTCTGGACACGTGCAAGAAACGAAAACACCTGCCGAAGTAATTTAATATTTTGGTTTTGTTTTGCTGTTCCCTGGGCGGCCTGCTGGGCCTCCATTCGTGAAAGTTGTTTTTGGGGATAACTCACTGCGGCCTACGTTTAGTTTGTGCGTTGTGCCCGCCACAGCTGCTGCGTGTTTCTGCGTCCTGTTTGCTCCCACCGCTGCTGTCCGTGCCGCTGGCACGCCCCCACTTCTTCCTCCTCCTTCCCGCTAGAGGCGCCGGCAGTCCGCGACGACGACGACTCTTTTTTTTTTTGTTCTCCGCTGCGGTGGCGTGGGAGTGACGGGGCGTGCGGCCGCCGCTTTCTGCGCCCGCTGCGGCGGGAGTGAATAGACGATGGGTGCGTGTGAGTGGGGCGTGTGCTTCACTGCGAGTGTGCGGGGGGGCGGCGTTCCATCGCAGCCTGCGGTGCGGTTCGGTGCCGATCGGTGAGGGCAGAGCAGCCGCAGACTGTGCGGCGGAATTTGGGCCCGCCCCGTTCCTCTTGCCGCGGCTGTGTGTGTGCGCTGCTCTTTTGTTCTTCGCCCCCGCACGTGCGTGTGCCTGTGTGAGAGGAGTGCGGCCGCGAGCGGTTATTCTGTCGCCGCCGTGACGGAGGCGCAGAGGCGGGGGGTGGCCGCCGCTGCCGTGGAGTTCTGCCTTCGTGCGGCCCACGCGACGCGTTTGAGCTGCCGCTGCGGGTGTGCGTTTCACTGGCGCAGCTGGCCGCTGTGAGTTGTTGCCGCCGGGCCTGTTGCGCCCCGACAGCCGCCCGTCTTCCCGATGCGTGGCTGCGGGGGCGTTGGGGAAGTGCGTCTCGTGTGTGCATCTCTCTCTTTTTTCTCTTTTGTGGCTGTGAAGAATTCGCTTTTGCAGTGCTAGTGATACGGCAAACACACACAGACACACAAACCAGTTGAGCGAAGGGAGATATCGATAATGTGGCGGAGTTTTGTGCGATTTCACGTTGCAATGCGGCGAAAGCTGTGCGTCTCAATTGTCGCGGCGAGAGGTGCTGCGGTGCGACCGCGTGGGGTGCGCAGCATTCCACAGCCGCAACTGTGCGTCGGCGACGCGTGTGCCCGTTGGCCGCGCGCCCGGCGGTGGCGCGCAGGTTGCACAGGGCAAAGGGAGGGAGC
>NW_021705301.1:665-3286 GCF_003719485.1 Trypanosoma conorhini | reverse complement strand
CATGTGGAAATAGTTTTATAAATTTGTAGTCACTCTTCATTGTACTTGTCCCTCGGAATGGAATGTTATTGACAATCGCAACAGGCTTTACACATGGCTCCAACACGAGAGGTTTCTTTGTAAACACGTCCCTGTATTCTGAAGAATATGCAACCGTAGAAGTGTCTGGCCTTCTCTCACAGGGCTTCGAAGGGGGAGTCCGCCCAACCTCATGGCGCCTAATAGCCTGTATCAATGTACGGCTCATTTCTCTATAGGTTGTTGTTTTCCAACCCTCTCGGGGCTTTGCCGATATGTTTGACTGCGGCACCGGTGTCGTTTTCGCCTGAGGAGAAAATGAATGCTTTACATAATCTTCTTCATACGTTGTCATCCCAACACCCATCATATTTTTCGGAAAAAAAAGGCCTTCCGCTTGGCCTTCTTGCGTAATTGGAATTGCAGGCTTCAGAGGGTGAGTTGGCAAAAATTTTGGGCTCTTGTACCTCCTTCGCATGGCGGAACTCTCTAAATGCCATTGAGGAACTCTTTTTTTTCCTTGTTTTCGCAGATATTGTCTGGCCACCTCGCGACCATTTACTCAGATGCATTGCCTATTTTTAGCTGTTCCAGAAGAAAAACAACACGGCCTCAAAAATAGCCCAGGAAAAAAAAAGAAAAAAAACATGTCATGTAAAGCAAATTTAAAAAGGGGATACACAAAGAAACAACGATAATAATAATAATAAAGAAGAAGAACAACAACACATATGGAGTTGCAGGACAAAACTGGGCATACATACAAAGAAAAAACCTTTGAACTCAGTATTCAACTTGGTTTTACCAGAGAAAAAAGTAATACTAAACAACACTTCTCTGTAGCTTTTGCAGCTTTGCAAGTTCCGCCAATAAGTCTTTATTCTCTTTCTTCGCCCGAGACAATTCCTGACGAACATTGAGTAATTCAGTAACCAATTCTTGATTGCGAGCGTGCACGGCGTCAGCTCTCGCGCTCTCGCGAGAAAGCTCTAATTCATAGTTAATTAAACCCTTCTTCATTGTCTCACTATATTCTTCAAAGCCTTTCACAAATTGCCTATTTTCTTTGCTTTGTCTTTCTTCTTGCAAAAGGTGCTTTTTCATCGATTCCTTCAATTGTGATGCACGCTCCTGATTGGCATCGGCCCGCAATGTCTCTTCGTGTAAAGTACGCAATAAAACATTATTTAGCAAATAAGTTCCTTTGGCATCTTGCTGAATAAAAAAGCAATATGAACCAAGAACCACTGTCAGGCACCAAGCCGCAATCATGCTCCCTTTGGCTGCAGGTGCTAGCCACCATCCTTTCAACCGATTCAGCGGAGAGGAAACATCCCTCCATGGAGTCGAATCACCAGGAGCTTGTCGATGCGCTCCCTCGTGAAAAGTTGCCTGAGCGTATCGATGAGCATCCGACTGAACACCCATAAAAAAGGGAGACGTCGGATACATTTCCTACAATAAAACAAAAAAAGCAACAAACTCCCGATAATAAACAGATATATATGTATATGCTGTTTTCGAACTCTTCGACATGGATGTTAAAGAAGAAGAAAAATAAAAAGAAAAATAAAAATAAATCAGGAGGAGAACAGTCACATTCCCAGAGAGTTCAACTTCCAAACCAAAATATTTCTTTTTATGCATGAGGCGGAAAAGGAAAATAAATGAATGGCCATAAACAGCAATTCCCAATAAGAGGAAAAAGAAAAACGGTGTGTGTGTTCTTTTTTTTTTCGGATTACTTTTTAAAGAGTTTAATAACTCCAGAAAGAAACCCAAATACACCAGGGTTGGATGCACTAACCCCAAAAGCCGTGCAAATTTCGCGGAAACCAAGAGGATTACGAAGAAGCGAGCCTAAATTAGCTGCTGCGGCAGAAACTTGCGGATTTCTCACCTGTTCCACTACATCCACCGTTGGATCGGTCCCCTCGGGAAGAAACTGATGCAGCTTATACATGAAAAAGGCCGGATCTTCATGTAATGCGTCAAGAAGCTTCTTCGACCCAATGACATCGACAAGATCCACATCTTGTTCCCTTCCATTTTGCATAGTTCGAAGAATATCCTGCAGGACAACGTCAAGCTCAGCCCGTGTTCGATCATTCAGTCGCTTATCTTCACCAATTAGTTCGTGTATTGTAGAAATATATACGGAATCATTTTCATTTGATTTTTCCTGGAGCCAAAAGAAAATCGGAGGCCGTTTGGTACCAAAGTCGAATAAAAATACTCTTCCCGTAGTGCACTTCTCTACCTGGCTGAACTTGACTTCGCCGCGCGGAAGTATGTGCTGCTCTTCGTCATTTCCTGAAATCCAAGTCATTTTCACATCGTTGTTTGGCATCTTAAAAAAAGACAAGGTCCCTCTACGTCGATCTGGTTCCACTTTGCCTTCCCTGTAGATCATCTTTCCCGCCCGAAACTGAATAACACACTCGCCACCGCGTCCCTTTCGCTGCATTCTTGCTTTCACCTCCATATTCTCTAAATTGTGTTCAGAACAAGTCAAAGAGAAGATAGCAAGGGAAACATAAATGTTGTAACTTCTTTTGTATCTCTCATTGTTTTTTTCCTTACTTTTTACTGATGTATTTGTT
>NW_021705301.1:0-640 GCF_003719485.1 Trypanosoma conorhini | reverse complement strand
ATATATATATATATATATATATATATATCCAAAAATGTCTTTTCGTGAGAGAATAAAGACTATCTGCTACAGCAACTCAACGGAAAACTCTTTTTTTTTTTCCGCCTTCCACTTTTAGACTATTATTCTATATCCCAAATCCCACCCGTCCCACCTTCACCACCCCATCCTAAAAGTCCTGAGAAGTCCTGAGAAGATGATTAACTTTCTACAGTTTTAATACGAGGCCTGCTTCACATGACCCAGCTTCAGCTCAAACGGAAGCCAGTCAAGAGGAGTAGGGTCGCGATACGTCATTGGACCTAGAGGACTAGCTATTTGCACATTTCGGATGCGCGCCCAACCTGGAATCGGGGTTAGGCAGCGATCCTTAATGTCCTCATAGGAAATGTGCTCTGTCATAATTACCATATCCCGATATTGCTGGTAGGTCCCAATAACACCGATGGCAATAGACATCAAACATAACGTATACGCGCAACTCAGAAGTGGATATCGTCTTACTTTAAAGATGAAGCCCCATTTTTCTTGTGAACCAGCCGCTGTTGAGACATAACCATACTCAGTCTTGATATTTCCTAGCTGAAGTCGCGTCGCCTTGGAAAGAGCAGGTGCGAAATAATGGGCCGAAAACCGCATT
>NW_021705193.1:2366-3933 GCF_003719485.1 Trypanosoma conorhini | reverse complement strand
AGCCCTCCAGAGGCTTTGGCGGCCTTGTGGGGCGAAGCGTGTGCCGGGCTCGCTGTTTCGTTTGGCGTCTCTGCCAGTGCAAGCATAAAATTCGGCTTGCGCTGATCGCTTGTTGCGGCTGCAAATGCAAGCGAAAACGCCTGCGCGGCATCCATCGCGCGGGACACTTTCACGAGGCGCTCATGAGCGTCCTTGCGGTTTGGTGCCTCCTCAAGATCGAGCTCCGCCTCCCGACGAAGAAGCGCGAGCTCGTCCAAAAAGGGGTAGACGTCCATGCTGCGCCTGCCAACAAACAGGTACTCGTGCACGCTCTGGATGTGGCGGCAGACAAGGCCACAGCGGCACGTGCAGCAGTCCTGCAATCGCCAGCCGGCAGCATGCTGGAGGGCCTTTCCAAAATCGACTTCATGCACCTTGGCGCGGTCCGTCTGCGACTGCACCCTCACGACTGTTGAGAGCTTGTCCGGGTGGCACAAGTACTTCATAAACGGCGGGGTGAAATCAAGGCGGCCCAGTAGAGCGTGTGTGATGCAAAACACACGCGCCGCGGCGCGCAGCTTTTCTCTGGCGTTGAAGCAGCGAAGTTTCTCCTGGCTTTCCTGCAGGTGGATATCCGGTGTCCCGCCTGCTATTCAGGCGTGGTGAAGTAGCTCCTTTGCCGAGGGCCGTTTGTTTGCGTCGGGTGTCAGGCATGCGGCGACGAAGGCAGTTGCGTTTGGCGATATCTTTTTCCAGATTTCCCCAATGAAGCCCCAGTCATTAGACACAATACGCCTGAACGTCTCCCTGTGGGAGTGCCCGCCAAAGGGCATTCGACCGCTTAGGAGAAGGTAAGAAACCACCCCCAGCGACCAAATGTCGCACTTGGCGTCGTAGGGCTGGCTCTGGGTGCCGTAGTAGCCCGCCATGATGACTTCGGGGGCGATGTAGGGCGGTGTGCCGCAGCACGCACCGCCAAGGATTTTGCCCGCCAGCCCAAAATCCGCGAGGCACACGTCCGAAAGCCACGCCGTGTCGCTGCTGGCGGCCGTCGCCCTGTGGCGGAGCAGCAGGTTCTCTGGCTTCAGGTCACGGTGCAGGTACCCCCTGGAGTGGACGTGGGCGAGGGCGGAGAGGACGTTCCGGACGAGCTCCGCGGCGCACTTTTCGCTGTAGTGCGAGAGAGCAACAATGCGGTCAGGGAGCATCCCGCCACTCAGCAGGTCGAGAACGAGGCAGAGTCGTCCGCTGGTCTCAACGTGCCCCACAAGACGAACCACGTGCGGGTGGAGTCCAACAGCCTGCTTGACTTGTTGTGTGCCAAAGAAGACACCGCCAGTGTCGCCGGTCCCGGCAGCGCGCTTGTCGACCACCTTGACAGCAAACTCCCCGTGTGTTTCACGGTGCACGCAACTGTGCACTCTACGGCGTACGCCCTGCTTACATGGGGATCCCCGCGGGCTCCAGGGCGTACCACTGGAGGAACGCCATCGGCAGGCCGTCGGCCATGGCGCTCGCACACACCTTTGGCGCGGAAGGCGAGGGGCGGGGAGGCGTGCACACATGCGGCACAAAACAAGGCGAGGGG
>NW_021705193.1:0-1698 GCF_003719485.1 Trypanosoma conorhini | reverse complement strand
ACGAAGAGGAGGACACCCGCAGCCGCAGAAAACAGTTGCGCGGCCTCCCCACCAGCACACAAGACACCCAACGCGAAGACCCACACCCGCCAGACGCACAAGCACGGGAAACTGGTCCTCAGCCACCCACCGCTAGGCCCTTTACACAGCACCGTCACACGTCCTTTCAGCTAATGGTGCCGCACTTCAAGGCACAACTGCCACACGCAGCGCCCTTCACCCCGCAAGGAAAGAGAAAGCCAGGCACGGCGCACTTTCCCTCCCTCTATTCCTCGCAGTGTCTCTCCCTTTCCTTCATCACCACGGAAGGAGGCAGCAGCATCCACGTGAACCACAAAAACTAGATATCGCGACGACCTGTGTGTGTGCGCCTACAGCCACGCAACGAAAAAAGGAGAAGAGCAAAACATGCGAGGCCGCACAAACACCCACACGCGCAACGCTGCAGGAAAGAAGGGAGGAAGCAGGAGACAACTGAGACACGATGTGGCACCACGGCCCAGGCAGCGGCAAAACATGAAGTATACAATGAAAATAATAAAAAAATACCCTTGACGAATTCACGCACGGCGTCATCGGCAGTGCACACAACGCCGGGATCGTTCGCGGTTGGTCAATGGAAGCGGTGAATATACCCATCATCCTCAGAAGCGTATAAAATGAAGGAGAGAAAAAAGGAGAAAACATACGAAGGCCCCACCGCGCTGGCCTCAAGGGAGGATCGCGTTGGTGCGTCAAAGAACAGTGACGCATAGCGGAAAAGGAGGTGCAACTTAATATAACAGAAAAAAAAGGGGGAGAGTTTCCACGAGGGACATCAATCATTTTGCAGGGTGCGTGCAAAGACGTATATGCTCGCACTGCAAGAAGAAACTTCCCCTCCTCTGTGCCTCGCTCAGGAGAGGGCCGCAATGCCCCATAGCCCCAGTGGCAGCAGGAGTAGCAGCACCCAAGCCCCATCCGCACGCATGGAGCTGTCGCCTGTACTGTTACCATATGCGTCGTTGAGAATTTTGAGTTCCGTGGCACTCAGCGGGCGGTTGTACAAAAAGACGTTCGTCACCGTCACACTGCCGCCCTCGTCGTCTCCAAAGTAGAAGTGAGAAACTTTGTAACTCCGTGCCTCGGGTGTTGGCAGCGCTTCGGAGCTCCCCACGAGCTCGCCGTCCACGTACACCGAGCCCTTGTTGCCCTGAAGCATAAGAGCCACTTGGTACTCCTTCCCCGGCTCCCAGTCACCGCCGCCGCCGATGGGTGCTGTTGCCGCGCCGTTGAAGACCGTCTCCCACTTCTTCGCCGCAGTGTACGCCAGCCCCACGAACTTCGTGCTGCCATAGTCCTCCAGACTCGCACCCAGCAGAGGCGCGCTCTCCTTCGGAACCTGCTGGATGGTCGCCGTCGCCACAAGCGTAAACGCGTAATTCACAAAGCCGTACACGTTACCATACTGCCACATGTTAACGGGCCACATTCCGCCGGACTCGGGCCCAGTGAACTCAAAGCCATTTTTGACCTTCTTTCCATTCGTCACAACTGCGTTCAGGCAGCGGTACGCGTCGTCCCACGTTTCATCACTCGATGCATCCGACAGGAATCCAACCAGGCCGGCCGTGGGCACAGACGACTTGGAGAAGGCGGAGTCCTGCTTTGCCCAAGTGCCCAAGACGGACGTGATTGTCCCCAGCTCCTCCGTCAGGG
>NW_021705303.1:0-3269 GCF_003719485.1 Trypanosoma conorhini | reverse complement strand
CGGCGCGCCCCAAAAAATAAAGTTAAACCGCAGGCGCACGCGCCACGACGGAGCGGGCCGGCAATGACGCTCCAAATGCGGCGGAGCACCCCGTCCGTAACTCGGGTCGGGCCCGTTTCAAGTGAGCTCTGGAGAAGGGACGGTGAGGCAGTAAATACGCCCGCCACTCGCCTGCCGGACGTTTTCAGAACGCACAGCAGGAGCTCAGCGGGGCCCCGTTCCGTGTCCTGGTACCTCACCCCGCTGCCGCACGCCAGCGAGCCGCCGCCACACTTCACGCTGCACGTACGCGCGTCTGGCGCTAAGTTAAGCGGGCGGCGCGGCCAGACCGCACTCCGAGCTCTACGGGGCCGTCCGCGCATTGAGTGTGTAGAGGAGGGCATGCGCCTTCGACTCCGCCAGCAGCATGCATCCCTTGCGTCTCTCCTCCGGATCGGCACCGGCGCCCAATCCATCCGGCGGCGGCGTGCCAAGGTAGACGCGCGTTGGCGGCATCGAGGGGCTCCGCGGCAATGGGGCGTGCCAAAAGCACCTATCCTCGTGCAACTTACCCGCCACCAGGCGGAGGGCTGAGTGTGTCGGGTTGGAAGGCGGGAAAAGAGCCTCGGCGTGTCGCCCTAACTCGCCGCCGCGTACGCACGACTGCAGATAGCACTGGGCACCCCGCATCGACGCAGCGCCCTCCAGCGAGAGAAGGCGAGCCTCCTCTTCAGCAGCCGCCCGAGAGGCCCTGACGGGAACGCCAGCGATGACGCCGGCGGCGCGGGTGGGGAACTTCTCCCGGCGCTCCAGCGCCGACGGCGAAGCTGTGTTGCAGCGCGCCACTGCCCCGTAGAGGAGTTGGGGGACCCAGTGAGGGTCTTGGGCAGCGGACGCGGTATTTCACATTTCGGCCCCATGTTGTCGCAGACACCGACTCGACCTCCATAAGTCTTGTTTTTGTGACGGCGAAGCACCCCCGCGCCTGCCAGCCACCCCGCGCAATGGCTGGGTCAAAACCGCCCCGACGATCGCGGGAGGCGATCCTCCACCAAGCGGGCCTCTCCCGCGTGCGGCCGCAGGCTGCCCGTGAGGACGGTGCCAAAACAGCGCGCACTTCGCCTTCGCGGCGCTGGGCTCCATGTTTGTTCCGCTCCGCCCATCTTGAGGTGCGACCCAACTCCTTCCGTAACGTGCACTCCATAGCGCCTCTCGCTCTCTCGGTGGTGCAAGTGATGGCGGTCAGGTCATCAGTGAAGAAAGCAAGTTCAAGGTTGGGGATGCTCATCAGCTCCTCGCTGAAGCTGTTCACGGCAACGGTGGGCAGCAGCAGGCCGAGCACGGAACCCTGCGGAACGCCACGGGTGAAAGGAACCGGTGCGGAGAGCGTATTTTGTGCACGGGACTTTTGGCCGTGCGGCAGGGAAGGGAAGTCCGCCTCTCACCGGCTCAGGCACGGCGTCACCGTGTGCGCGCGGAGTGCGTGAAGGATGCGGCCGCGATCAACCAAGACGAAGGCCCCAGCGTGGCCCACCAGCACCGCACCGACCTTCCCCCGCTCGCCACGGTGAAATGGTCCCAGCAATCAGGCGAGTCAGCGGACCCAGCGTGGAGCGACCAGGGCGAAAACCAGCTTGCTAGGGAAGAAGTTGGGCTTCAACAGTGCCGCGGATGCGTCGCGCCGCAATTCTTTCCGCGAGCTTACGCGGGCAGCTGGTGAGGGCGACGGGCCGAAGCGAGGTGGGAAGCATTTGCCCAGCTTCCCAGGCTTGAGGGGCGGGGCAGTCACAATGCCCGCTTCCCAGGAAGCCGGAACGCCACTGTCGCCGATGCTCCTGTTGAATGCGGCCGCGAGTTCCTTGCAGGCGGCGGGGGGCAGTTGGCGCAGGGCCTCGCAGTGAAGCGCGCCAGGCCCCGGCGCACTCCGGAGACGCACCTCCCGCAATGCAGGGTCGAGCTCCGCAAAGGGAAGTCAGACGTGGCGGCGCACACTCGCGCCAAGGTGTCGGCGCGCTCCTTTGTGGCGGTGGGTTGGCCATCCGCCGCCGCAACCGGAGAACTGGCGGGGCGCGGGGCGTAGACTGCCCGGGCGAGGCCGCAGGTTGCCGCCTCCGCCGGCACCGGTCGGGAGCACCGCCCCTTCCAGCGAGCAACCGCGACGTTGCGGAGACGCGTTCGTCGCTACTGTGCGAGGTGGCGAAGCAGCAAGTTCCCGCGCCTCTCCGATGCGGTCCTTTTCGGCGTCCGGAGCGGTGGGCGTTTGGCCACCGCATGCGGCACCGTGCGCTTCACCGCTCTGCGGGCCACTGCCGCAAACTGCCGAATTCCGCCGTTGATATCTACGGATGAGCGATCCGTCTGCCAAATGCGCGGGGGTTCTCGGTGATCCACCCAGCCGTCGTCCCTGCGTCTCTTGCGGGGCGCTGCTCTTTTCCGGACGGAGACCCGGACGCGCTTGATTCATTTGATGCGGCGGCGGGTGGCGCGTATTTCCCCCGCGTCTGCGCGCGAATACTTCCTAACACAGCGCCCATGCGCAGCCCAATCTGCCTCCTTCCAGCCGCGCTGCCGGGCGGGGTTCACGTAAAACGATGGGGCGATTTGTTGTCTCGCCAACCTGCGCATCGTGCGTGGCCCACGCGTCTTCGCTGCCCGCCGTGAAGCGGGCCGCCCACCCATAGACTCGCATGGAGTCCGACACCGTGGCGTCCGGCGGTGCTGGGTGCGGCAAGAACTACGGGGCGACGCGCATTTCTGTGTGGTCGCTTGCCCGTGCTGCACCCCGCCGTGACCCCGACGATGGAGTACGCGAAGCCCGCTGCGCGCGGACTGACGCGACCGCAGCTGATCAGCGTCGTCTCGGCAGCGTCGTTGGCGGCCTGCTGCTTGTGGGCGTGGCGGCTCTGCTGCTGCACTTCTGCCGCGACTCGCGCGACAACGCGAATGCGCCGAAGGAGCCGACGGACCCCGTGACGCTCGTGTTCACCGACATCGAGAGCAGCACGGCGCTGTGGGCTGCGTGTTCGGAGTTGATGCCCGACGCCGTGGCGACGCACCACCGCCTGATCCGCGCGCTGATCGCGAAGTACCGCTGCTACGAGGTGAAGACGGTCGGCGACTCGTTCATGATTGCGTGCAAGAGCGTGTCCGCGGCGGTGCAGCTGGTGCGGGAGCTGCAGCAGGTGTTTGTGCAGCACGACTGGGGGACGGGCGCGCTCGACGAGGCGTACCGCAAGTTCGAGGAGGGCCGGGCGGAGGAGGACGCGGAGGGGTACGTGCCGCCGACGGCG
>NW_021705302.1:0-3278 GCF_003719485.1 Trypanosoma conorhini | reverse complement strand
ATGTGTGTGTGTGTGTGTGTATCTCACTGCCTGCAAGGGAAAAAGGCCTTGCGTGTATGCATGGTTCTCTTTGTTTTGTTTTTTGCACATTTTGTTGTTGCGTCTGCCGTGGTTTCATTTTATTTTTTTTGACGTAACCTGCAGGACCAGTTTCCTGTGAATTACGACTGCAATTCCCACTTAACTTACCCTTTCACACTGCACTTTTGTCCGTTGTTCGGTGTACTGGTGCATATGCGAGTTTGCCGTTTATTTATTGTGGTTTTTGGGCTTTTTCAGTGGGCGGATTAATTATTATTGTTATTATTATTGTTTTTTTTTCCTCCCTTGCATGTGTGTGTGTCGCTTCACTGGGAAAGGGATGAGAGAAGGAAAAGAAACACTACCCGAGAGAGAAAGAGAGACAGAAATATAATATATATATATATATAAGCAAAAGCATATATTTATATGCTCCATTTGCCCATGTAATTTTGTTGCTGCGCGTGCATGCTCGGTTTGTGTGTGACGCGGTTCCCGGTGGGGTGTTGTGGGATGCGCATACAGTGGGCCTCCACCTCTTCCTCTTTCTCTCTAACAAACACCCACGCACGCAAAATGTGAGGTGCCGCGTACGTCAGTAGTGGGAGCAGCAGCAACAACCGTCGGTAAGTCCCCCACAGAAGAGTTACTTTCACGCAACCCGAGGGCCCAGCTGGGGGGAGGAAACACAGAACGGGGTGGATTCAATGTTTTTTTGGGGAAATTACAACTTTCAGACGCCGACTCTCGTGGAGCACCCGGAGAGGCCGGCGCTGCGCTATCCGCTTTATGTCCCTCCCGCCCCCTCTATGGTGACTGATGACGGCGCCCACGCCCGCATGGCCAACGGCGCAGGCGATGTCGCCGGGGAGACGCTGCGCCGCATTGATTCGCGGCACCTCGCAGTAAAATTCCTGGCGTGTGGACAGAAGCATCTGGTGGCGGTTTTGATGCCTGTTGAACACAACCACGATGCGGCGGTGGCGGCGGCTGGGGCACGCGGTAGTGTAACTGCTGCGGTGGAAGCGACGCCGTCGTCGTCATTTGTGTCGTGTGACCACGACGGCAAGAATTGGCTTGTTTACGGCATGGGGAGCAATCACAGTGGGCAGCTGGGTCACCGTGTGCCGGAGTACACCACCACGCTTACACGACTTTACGTTGAGGGGCTTTTGTCGGCGGGGACCACCGTCAGTGGCCTCGCCTGCGGCAATAAACACACACTTGTCTGCATGTCTGCTGGCGGGGTGTTTGCGTCCGGTGATAATAGCTGCGGCCAACTGGGTGTTACCGCGAACGTGAGCGGCTTCGCCCCGGTGGCTGGTCTTGCACACATCAAGGCGGTGTATGCGGCAGGCAATGCAAGTTTTGCTTTAAATAATAAGGGCGAATTATATGCATGGGGCGAGGCACAGTACGGCCATTTATGCCACGGCGATAACGGAGAACGCATGGATGCACGCACGCTTCAAACTGTGAAGACAAACGTGAAGGTCCCTACTCTAGTGCAGTGGTTCGTGCGACACCACGTCGTTATTCTGGAGGTGGCTGCGGCTCGGGGGCACGTCGTCTGTCGCAGCTCGGATGAAGTCTACACCTGCGGTGAAGGCTACTACGGCAAGCTTGGAACTGGGAATTTGGCGCCAGCACTTACTCCGCAGCGTGTGCGTTTTCCAGAGCGGGCTCACCCGGAGCGGCTCTGCGGCATTGCGGCGGGTGACGACCACACACTTGTGTTGCGTGACTCGCCTGTGGTGGGGGCGGTGGTGTACCACTTCGGCAAGATGGGCAACGGCGACGGTCAACTCACGCCAATCGTCGTAACGGCCCCGGCGTCCACCACACGCATCGGCGCGGGGCGCGGTACGATGTCCACGGCGGTGACGGGCGACGGCCTGCTGTACGTGTGGGGAAAGCATTCCCAGCCCAAGGTGAGCAACGGCACTCCCGCCGAGGCAAAGCGCGGCAGCGCAGAGATGGTAGCAGCGCTAACTCCCTTTCTCGTCGCAGACGCAGTCATCGGTGGAACATTTGTGGTGGCACTCGCAACCTCTTGCCGCAGACCCGTGGAAGCGGCGCAGACGGCAACAGAACCCACAGCAGCCACGAATGGAAGCAGCAATCAGAGTCATGCCTGGGACGTTATTGTGCCACACGACGCGCGCGTCGATGCTCGTGGCACTGAGGGCGCCGGTGCCAAATACGAAGAGGCAGTAGAAGCATTTATTGCGCAGTACTTGGGGCCGTTGCTGGGGCCCATGTACGTTGCGGACATGCCGAAGGCCCCACCACCCACCGACCGGCACGCAAACGCGTTTGCCCCCGTGGGGGCGCACGCGCTGACGATTGGGCAGAAGATACGACTTTGGATGACGGACGTCTACGCACTGGGCACCGTCGTTGAGGTGCTGCCGCCACACACGAGTCCCAAGCGCCCCGGCGTGGCGGCCGCGGCCGCCCCAACAGACGCGGCGGAAGAAACTGACTACGACGGAAACGCGGCCCCCACCAATGGCCCCGGCAACGAAGACAAGAACGACGTGGCTGCTGGAGGGGAGCCAAAGCCCGGCTGCCGACTCCGCGTGGAGTGGCAACGCGACGACTGGCACGATGAAGTCCTCACGCTCTACTCAGAGGATGAAACACTCGACCCGCAAAACCCCAATCGATGGCAGCCGCTCTGGTTCCTCCCAAACCCCAATGCAAGCGACGAGTACCTCCTTGGACAGTAACGCCACAGAAGCAAGAGCCGCGTCTTCGACGCCGCACAGAATAAAGAAGAGATACGACATCTTGACATCACTAAAAAAAAACACACTGACACTGGCGCAACTGTACACAAATACAACAATAAATCCACTAATAATTACAACACGACCGAAAATAACACCTTTTCTGCTCTTTTTTTTTTTTGTCAAACGAAAAAGAAAATGTAGAGCAGCACCCCACAATCAACAGACGCGGCGCACGAAACTGGGGAGCAAGAACGACGACCACGACGGCCCGCCGTACCGGCGTGCGTGGTTTTGTCCCTGGCCGGAGTTTTCCCGAAAACGCGGGCGCGCATGATGATTGACGTAACATCACAGACTTTGACGCACGCATGAGCAAGAAGCATTGTCGCCCCAGTCTGACTTCCCCCCTTTACACACCTCCCTTCTCTCCCCTCTGGGCACGCGCGTGGCGACGTGATCGACGACCAGGCCGATGTAAAGCCGTCGCAGATGGACGTTGACATTGCATGAAAACAGCGTTAA
>NW_021705300.1:0-3289 GCF_003719485.1 Trypanosoma conorhini | reverse complement strand
GCTGGCGGTAGTGTTGTGCTGCGCATCCGCCGCAGCCAACCGCAGCCCAAACAAATTCATCCCCCGCCCTCGGAGAACTCAAAAAAACAGTAAAAAAAAAGGAGGCGCACAAGAGCAGAGCGTTTTCGCCCGCCGCTCCCGCGCAACTCCCCGCATGTTGCGTCCGTCCACCCTCGCGGCCTGAAGGCTCCTGCGGCGCCCACATCGCTAAGCCCCTCCCCGGCACGCGACGCCGGACCCGCCCGCAACACGCAGCGCCTTGCACGCCGTCCCGTTGGCGGCCGCAGCCCCGCGAGCCCCTCCCTCTTTTTTCTGCCGTGCCCGCAGAAGGCCCTCCTCCCCCAGCGTGTGTGCGTGTGTGGGTCCGGGGCACGCGGCTTCTGGAGCTTTTCAGGAAGGCGAGCGGCACGCCGTAGCCGCGAGAGGCCCTCGCTGGGGCCCAGAACCCCCACACAAACGTGTCCCCATTCTAAGAACAAAGAGGCAACACACATTTGTGTAGCGCACGGCCTCCACACCGTGTGCGCCACACTCCCGCTCAATCTTCTCAGCCCTCCGAAACGGATTCCCCGCACCCCACAGTTTCTCGCCTTCACGAGAGGAGTCGGCTTCGGCAACCGGGGCGTCGGTCGCCTGCAGGGCGCCGTCACCCGCCGCAGTGCGCCCACTGAACGCAGCCGCACTGAAGATGCCACGCGGCAGCGGGCCGACAAGCTGCATGCGACCCGCGACCGCCTCCCACTACTTCTTTTGCTCCTGCGCGGGCTGGTGGCGCGCGTCCGCCGGGCACAATTCGCAGTCACCTTCTCCTCGTCGCGGCAGCGCATGGTGGGGCGAGGCAGAGATGCAGTCGCATCGCCAATGCTCTCGAGTTATTTCCCTTTGCGGACGCCAACACGCAATCATGCCCCACCCACAAGGCCGTAAGTTTACCCACGGCAGCGGTGCTCGCTCCTCTGGCGCATCGTAGACAACTCACACCCTCTTGCCCGCCACGACAAGTCGCTCACACGACTTCGGATCTCGAGCTCGCCCTCGTGCCCTGTCGCCGTTTGCGTGGCCGTGCCGAACACTTCCGCCAACTCGCCTCCGAGGCAGCAGAGAGCAAAGTGGAGCGGGCATTCATCGCGGTGCAGCGGCCGGTGGAGGGGGTAGGGGCCGGCACTCGTCCACCACCGAGCCCCCATCCCCGGGCGCCCCAATCAAGACACGCCGCCTCACCTCAAACAATTTTGGCCCTTTGGTGTGATGCGGCCCTCCCCAACCGCCCTTGACAATCCGCCACACCCGCCCCCACCGCAGGGTGAACGCAGCAGCCGGCAATTTTCCCTCCCTCCCTCAGCGGGCACGGCCAGCCCTCCGCGGAGGCGAGTCCCGTCAGGCTGGGACGCGGTGCACGAAGCTGCTCCACGTTGTCCCGCAGTGGAGGAGTTGTCCCCTGCACCGTGCACGCCCCCGACTGCGTTGGTGAGTGTGGCCCCGTTCCACCGCCGTCCGCACCGCCACTTCCCCCTCCCTTCAGCCGCAGGAAACCCCAAGACGTGGCTCCACTTCGCGTTGAGCACAAACTCGCACACTCCCTCCACCGTGCGGTCAACGGCTCACTGTGGCCGCGGCGGTGCCTCCTCCGCCCTTCCGCGCTGCGCTGCGGGCTGTCGAGTCCCGCCGGCGGGCCCCGACCCCCACCGACGCCGGCCCTGCGGCGCAGCACATGCAGAGCGCCCCCGCAGCAGCGCGAACTCCTTCCTCGCGTCTCCCAGGCATTGCTCACATGAGTTCCTTCCTTCGCAGTTGTCGTTGGCTTGCGCTGCGGCTGAACACCCACCACCAGCCAAAAGGAGAACGAGAGGGGGAGATAGAAACAAAAAATAGGCACAGACACACGAGTCCACGCAGCCACATTCAGCGAGAGAGAGAGAAGGAGAGATAGGACGCCCGAAGGTTGTGTTACACGCATACACATCACACTTCAGCAGCCCGCGCAATGGGTGCAGTCAAGCAACAAACACACAAAACAAAATAAACAAACCCGTGAAGTGAATCCGAAGCGTGGGGGCGCGTCCACCGAGCAGTGGGGACGCGCAGCAACACGTGGGACGACCAGCACACGCACACCCTCCATCTCTCTCTCTCTGTTCCCACACAGCCCAATCGAGGAAGTGATAAAAAGAGAAAGAAAGAGGTAGCAAAAAAAGAAAACGAAAAAGCCCATGTGTATTGAATGCGTCAGCAGAGGCATTCGCTCCTGTTCCGCGGCGGAACAGTCACCGACACACCCTCGCACCCTTCAGAGTGCATTGAGTTCCCCTTCTCCCGCCCCCAGCACCAGACCCGTGCATGTATATTTATGTGATGCCGGGATTTGCCTTCTTCGCACTCATTTTTTATTTTGTGCCCCCACACAGTTTCCACGCAAAGCAAGTCCGCCCAACACACAGATATCGGCTTTGCGGCCACTGGCAAGCAAAGCAATAATTGTTATTTTCCACCCTTCGAAAAGCAAACAAGGGTAGCGCAGTGAGTGTGTGCATCGTATTATTACTGCTGGTTGACTGCGGCCTGAGTGCGGGGCTCCACGGGGGGCACACAGGTGTGTGTGTGTGTGTATATTCATTACTCCCCCGCCGCAATTTGTTGGCGCCCAGCCGCCGCCGTTCCTGCCGCGGCTCAAGGCGACAACACCGCCACTGCAGCCGCGGCGGCCACGGCGAGCAGCAGAAAGTGACTGCAGCCAACAGCCGCAGCAGCCGCACCGGCGTCGCCTCCGAGTTGCTGCGCCGCCCCGTCAAGTTTCTTCTGCACGGCGCTGCCGTTGACGGGTGCCGCCGGTGTCGGGGTGGGCGGCGCAGGCAAATCGGGGGCCGCAGCAGCTGCTCCCGCCGCTCCCGCCGCGTCGCTTTCTTTTGCGGCAACGGCCTCGTCCGGTGAGGGGGCGGCGGGAGCGGAGGGCGGCGAGGCAGCAGCGGAGCGGGCGGGACCGTCAGGCCCATTTGCGGGCCCCTGCGCCTCAGCAGCCGGCAATGTGCCGGGCCCAACCTCCGCCGCCGCCTTCGGATTCGAAAGATCGATGCCCGCAGTTCCAGAAGACAACTCTGCACGCTGTGGCTCAAGTGCCGGAACCTCTTCCTCCGCCTCCTCCTCGTCATTCTTTTCCTCCTGCTCCGCTGCGTCTTCCTCCGGATTCCCCTCGGCGTCGCCCTCCTCCTCAACGCGCGGAATGACGAGGCTGCTGCCGTTGGCGGCGATGGTGCACACCTCCTCGTACTTCGGGCACTTTAGCTTCCCGCCC
>NW_021705185.1:2680-3982 GCF_003719485.1 Trypanosoma conorhini | reverse complement strand
CCCGTAGTTTTCTACAATTGCTGCACACTTCAAACCCCTTTATAAAGTTACTACCACACCTCCAAAAAGGGAATCCAAGGGAAAAAATGAGCGTACAAAAAAGGGTTCTCCCTTTTATTACCCTCCTATCACATTATGCATCTGGCGCCTCACTTCTTCTTGTGCGTTCGCATCTAAACGATAGTACATCCATTGTCTTACGATACAGTAACAGAGCCAAACCCCTTCTGTTACCCAACAGCCAAGAACAATGATGACAGGCACGACAAGGAGCTTGTTTTTCGTTTCAGATATGTCTAGTGTAAGATCTACTCCACATGCAGCATAATTTGAGCGACCAACAACCATAAAAATGACAAAGGCAAGAGCTATAATCAACCCGCAAAGACTCAATATATGTTTCGTTTGGCGTCCTGTGGAACATGCAGAATATATCTGCCAATACCAGACAATAAAACTTAAAGGCGCTCCTAGCAGATACACAATTGCTAATACAGAATTTTGAGCAGGCTTAAATATTTTTTTTGCATCCTTTTTATACGGTGCGGCCACCACGGCAATAGCAACGATCATATTGAGCAGAAGCAAAACACAAGTTACAATCCAATTAATAAAATTCAGCCTGACAAATTTTCTTCTTATCTCTGGAACCCGTTGAAGGTCATGGTGCACAAGTGGTTTTATGCACAAAATCTTTGGAGGGAAGTTAGGAAGAAGATCGGCGGCTGCAGTCTCTTGCTCACGGCTTTTTACTCTTTCTTCAAGCACATTCAAACGATTCTCCTCTGCCATAGCTCTTTTCCACCTTTCCTCGAGTAATACACGCTCTTTTTCTTCAGGTGACATCCCGGAAGTATCCTTCTTATTAAGCCCAAGAACTTCTTTTGCAATCTGAATTTTACTGTTATCCTTGTGTTTTTCCTTCCGGCCCCCTGAAGCCGTTGCTGTCGTTGAAGATTCCCGGGGATCATCAAGGTTCGACTGTGGTGAGAATTCCGGAGCAAAGGCGGAGGCGTGAGGAAGACCATGCGCAGTAGCTGTGGTTCCGGTATTAACTCCTTGGCGCTCATGAGGTCTCATTTCATCTTCAATATTATGCAAAAAATCCCGTGCCCCCCCCAAATGATCCAGATTTTCTGCTAACGATGTTTCGTTCGGTCGCCCTGTATCGTGTTGACTTGTGTCACCAAAATTATACATATTTTGTAGTTCCTTCACTTCACTTGAAAATTTATACATGGAAGCTACAAGGTCTTTTTTTTCCTTCTTCTGTTTCTCAAAAGCAAAAACTTAAAATAAAAA
>NW_021705185.1:0-2000 GCF_003719485.1 Trypanosoma conorhini | reverse complement strand
AGGGCTACCTCAATAGATAAGGAAATACGTGACAAAGATTTTGTTTTCCTCAATGTGCAGTGCCTCGCAAGATCTACAATACCTTTCAACCTGACTTGAAAAGGAGAATCGCGACCTGGCCAAAGTAAAAGTATAGGAAACTGTGAGTTTCATGGGTAACGTAACTGCCAAAGTTTCGACCCACAATACAATGCCATGTCGGCTGATACTTTTTATCAAATTCCTTTTTGATATAGGCGGCAACGTCCTTTTCAATGTTAAACTTTTCCATGGCTTGCAGAGCAACCTCAATGGCATCAGCCTGCATGTCCTCAGGCATGTCAGCGTTCTTGATGACGGCCTTTCGATCGGCAGACATGGCTTCCCTCAAAAAATATTTATTTTCACTTGAAGTAGTTTACACAATACCTTGGGCTAAGAAACAAAGCAAAAAAGTAAAATCAAGAAAAAAACAAAACCCAATAAATAAGTACCACAAAACACAGACAGCACAAATAGAACAATAATAAAAAAGCAGTAGATGGAGGGGAAAATGCGTCAGCAACCCATTTTATTCCCATTTCATAGGAATGACTACCCTAGTCATTGGGTACGCAAAAACAAATACATAAAACCAGCCCAAAAATGATGCAACATTGCAAAACTGAACATTCAGACTTTCCAGCACACTACACCATATGTCGCAAATAATCTATAGGCCATACATATAAAAAAAGGACCCAAGATACAGCTCCACTAATCCCAGATAAATTGTCTCCGCTCCTTTTTCTTTATCTTAGTCATAGCAGCAAAAAAATTTCGCTGTAGAATAAGCAAGTCAAAGGAGATAAAAATTTGAAAATTCATTCCACCCGTTTCCTTGTTTATTTTCCTTCTACTACTTCTTAAGAGCGCATCAAGGTGCAGGTTCTGCTGGCTTTGTCCTTGCCGTTGCATTGTTTTTCTTCTTACTCTTCTCAATTTCATTCCTCTTCTGCAACTCCTGTTGGGCCAAAGAGTTATCCACATGCGCGCACGAAGGAACGAAATCATTTGGAACCTTTAGAGTTTTTTTGGGTTGAATATCTTCAATGCGAGGAGCACGTTGCATTTTTTTCTTCCAATTCTCTCGTTCCTCATTTAATTTTTCAATCTCTTTCCGTTTGTTATTCTCCGGTGGAGTAAACACCACAGGCTCCCCTTCTCCAAAAAACAAACTATGATAAGAGCCAGGCACAGATTTCCTTTGTGGAGACAGCTGATAACGTTCTCTGCTGAAAGGCATGGGCAAAGGAACAGAAGGATCAATCACAATTCGGCCATTTTCACTGTAGTCAGCACGCACTTTTCCTTCGCGATGAAGCTTGGCAAGAGCATCCACCTTCATCACAGCCTCACTTCTAGCACGAGCATTTTCAGATGCCATTCGCTTCCACTCAAGTTGAAGGTACTGAGGAATAGGGGAAAAAATAAAATCTTCCTCTCGCTCAATATCGTTCAGGACCATCTCGACATCAATATCCATAGTATGAACATCGCTTTTAGATAAAGACTCAATAGCACGAATAATAAACGCACTTGAGTCGGCAATTCGTCCAAATTCCCTCCTCAAATCAATATTTCCTGAGTTTTCTTGAGACATAGAGGTACTTTGCCTTTCTTGAGACACCCGCAACCTAGAGTCCCTTAGAGCCGTGCCAATTTTAAGCGTGGTTCGCTCGGGCGAATTGGATGTACTCATCGTAATAACTCCGATGCAGCGGTGGATACACTTGTAACTCCCCTTCAATTCACTTTAAATAAGATATTGCTATGTACAATGACGTGGGAAAAAAGAAAAGCAAAGGTAAGGACAATTTAAGATCAATAAGAGGAGAACAAGAGGAGAATAATTATACATCGTCCACTACAACACTTTGCCAGTTTGGAGAAGAAGATAAGGACATAAAACAGGGGGGCAAAAAAAAACGTTTACTAAAATGTAGGAGTTCACTTAGCGAGGCTTTTAGTTCCTCAGTAAA
>NW_021705299.1:0-3304 GCF_003719485.1 Trypanosoma conorhini | reverse complement strand
GCGGCACCTCTCGCACCACCGCGGTCGCCGGCGCGACCCCCAACAGCGCCTCCCCTGACACGCAGCGGTGCCTCTGGGCGGGAGCGGCGAGGCACCCGCCGGCGCAGCGCATCGCCACCAGCAGCAGGAGGAGCACCGCCAGTGGGAGAAGTGGCACGCCGCGGCGTGGCCGGCACATGGCTCTAAGGAAGTGTGTGTGGGTGCGTGTGTTTGTGTGTTTGTACTTGAGTTGCGTTTGAGCAGCAGCGGTCGCGGCGGCAAAGACAGCCGTCTGCGGGAGGGGACGCAAGAGGACGAAAAAAAAAAAGGGGGGGGGGGGAGGAAGGCAAGCGGGAAGCGGGGCAGGAGGAGCAGCTGCAAGAAGGCGGCCTCATGCCGAGGCAACAGGCGCCACGAAACGGCAATCGGGAAGAGAAAGGAATATAACGGGGCGGAAGCCAAGTTGCCTCCGCTGCTGAGATGGCGCCCTCAAGACGCAGGCAGACAAACAAAACAGTTCAACAAACCAAAACGGGAAACGCAGTGAGTGGAGGATGTTCATCGCGCAAGAAGCGCTGGCAGGAACTGCGGCCGCGCACCCCGCACTGCGGCTCTTTTGCGGCATCGTCCTTTCCCACGTCTCTTCGGCCCCCCGCTGGAAAACTACGGGGGGTGCGGTTTTTGGCCGCCAGCGCACCCTACGGGGTGCGGGGGTAGAAGAAGGTGTAAGTGATAAACGAAAATATTTCGGGTGCCTTCTGGAGCTATGAAGGGGAGCAGCGGGGCCTCGTTTCGCAGGGACCGCGTTGTTGTTGTTTACCTTCCCCATTGTTTTTTTTATTTGTCCGTTTCTTGTTTAGTTTTTTTTGATCGATTTTATGTGGGAAGGATAACTCTGGTTACCTTGCCGGTGCTATGGGTCTTGACACCGTATATTTTTACATATACATGCGTATACGTTTGTATATTATTTGCACGTTTCTTTACAAATTTATCTTGACTCTTTGCTTGGGTTGTAGGGGATGTTTTGCTTGCGCGACGTTATTTCACAATTGCCTTGCGATGGGGCTACTAGGTGGATAAAGGTTGAGAATGTGATTTCACCCATGTCAAGCACTGATGTAATGAAGCTGTTTCCAGAGGCCGTAAGTTGGAAGTTCGCTTCTCACGTACAAAGAACAGATTTTGTTGTGTGTTTCCCAAATGAATCCGTTGCAAGGATCGCAATGCGAAGGGTGGCGGGCCTGTCTTTTCTGGGTCAAAAAATGAAGTTTAATTTTATACGTGAGAATGGCGAATCGGAAAACGCTTTACCCGTTAGACTGACCAGCTCTTTTCCCAGGCTTTACTTTCTGCCCCCGGAAGTTTCCTACGAGAGCCGTCGTAGTGATGCAGACCGCATCGTGACCTCCGTTGGCGTAACCACTCTGTCTTCTCAAAATTGGGTAGACGCACGCTAACAAAAGTGACATAGGGTCATTTTTTTTTCCACTTGGTATGCATGGGGCTGAGTCTGTGCTTCTTCTGTTGGTGGATTGGGTATTTGTTTTTGTTTCCTTCCTTCACTCTCCCTCGCCCTCGCGCGCGCTTATTATCATCGCCATTATTATTTCCTTGTCTTGTCTTTTTTTTTTCATCTTGCACTAATTAGCATGGCGTCTTGGGATCCTGGGAGTTACGTTGCGGAGGCCTTGTCACGCCGCATAAGAGCATTTGCAAGGCAGGAAAAATACAATAACATACCCTCCTATTACGATGCAGTTACGAGCTCTCTCCAGGCGCATGAAGATTCCAAATATGCTGACGCAGTCTTAGAGAAGCAATTCAAGCAGAATGTGGGGATTGATGTCGATGTTTGGGGAAAGCCTTTCACCGTTGTCGTAAATCCACGCGACGTAAGAGGTCTATCAAATGTAAAGAAATCGGTGGAGACTATTATACAAGAGTCTCTAAAGGCTACTGAGACAATCTCTCTGGAGCTTTCGGATTTAAATGGAAAAGGAGGTGTGTTTCCGGTGACTGAGGAACTCTTTGGGATTTTAAGTCACGTTCGGGAGATGAGCTTGTTGACTGGTAATCGGTTTGTCCCCACCTCGGAGGGGAGAGGATTATCCTCAACTCTGCATCAGGAACCAAGCGTACTGAGTGGACTGGTAATGGCCGATGATTTTAAAATTCATTGGCCTAAAGGAATGTCACTTGTCCTTGATGAATACATGAAGGCCTGGTTCGTCGATCATGTTGCTGTTCGACTAAAAGCACTGAACGAGTTTCTGGGGTTCTTGGCCAGTTATGAAGGCTTCTCGAGGGCATTTGGTCATCCGCGGGAGAGCGAAGTGTGGAGAAGCGGTATACCTGGAATCCGTGGCAAGGACAAAAAACAATATGTTACCAGCTTGGAACTTTATGACGAGAAGAGTGCTATTGTGACACAAATTGCGCCGCAGTGCTTGGCTGACCCGTTTGGCATGCAGTGTTCTACCGCAATCTGCCGAACGACAACCACTGCCTACTGTCTTTCCAGAACACTTTCTGAGGGTGGAGACAAGGAATCGGTTCTAAAGTTTGTACACGAATGGCGCAAAAATCACGATCCAGAGAGCAGGCAGGCTCTATTTTCATTCTTGCTCATCTACGGAGATGGGAACTCTATTTCGGATTTAACTGACAACGATGTCGGCGAAAATGATGCTCTCCGGCTTCAACTTCATGACAGCAAGATTCAGGCATCACAGGCGCACCAACAAATTGAAAAAAAATGAGTTATGAAGAGTGTGCCAGAAAGGCCTTATTGCGAACGAATTGTTCCGATGGGTTTCATCTCATGTCGGCAGAACATGATGGTACCTTGGAGACTGAAATAAAAAGATGTTTTTCAACACTTCCCGTGCCGTGTGTTGTGGCTTCCTATGCTGATTGTAGAGAGCACGTATGTGTAAGTCCTGTAAGCTGTATGGGGATCTCTGAGTGTGATGATAAATGCACGCTTTGTCTGGCCCAGACTTCGCCTCTATATAATTATGTGTATGCGGTGGGGTCACGGGTGACTTTGAACTTTTTTCATACGAATGGAGATGTGACATATGACAATATACGAAAAAACTACCCCGCTTGGATAAATCAAACTGAAAATGAGGCCCTTTTTTTTGAATACCAAGGTGGACGTTGTGTAACTACAACTATTCTCAAGAAGGAATGTACACAAGCTGCCTTTATGACAATGGAATCCATCTTGCTTGGTGATCAACTTTTTGTTATTGGGCGTTTTTTATGCGATACTCCACGTAATGTTTTGTTGAAGAAGGGAGATCTTTTTTATACGACT
>NW_021705298.1:0-3307 GCF_003719485.1 Trypanosoma conorhini | reverse complement strand
CCTTCTAAATGCCCTGGCACCATCAAAGACATCTGCGTGGGCGGGACGGAATAAATTCATTTTTCGTCGCGGCTGCAGGGCGCTGCTGCGTGAACTTAGTGGGCTGCCGCCTTTTTCTTCCTTCCCTCTCCCTGCTCTCGCTCTCTGCGCCGTACCCCACCGCGCTCCCCATTTCTCTCTCTGTTTCTTCTTCTTCGCTGCCTCGCAGCCCACTGGCTCTGCTGCGGCTCTTTTAACCACCACCACCACTGTTTTTACGGATGGCAATGACGCTGCGGCACCGTGCGGTGTGCGCCCTGGCGCTCCTCGCGCTGCTCTGCGGCTGCTCGTTTGTCTGCGGGGCGAATGCTGAAGGAGCGGTTGAAGCGTCAGATAACCCTCCGCCTGATGTTGGGGGAAAAATATTTTTGCCGGTGGACGTGGCGTGTAAGTCGTCCGAGGGGAAGTTGCGTTGGCGGTTCCCTGGGGAAGAAGGCTGGAAAATCTGTGCGACCGATGCAAGCAAATCGAAAGATGACGTTGCATGGCTGTGCGACAGCGCTGCATGGCTGTACGGCTGTTCGAGCTGCACCCAGACGTGTGCTGCTGCCGAAATTGACGCTGTTGCATTCAGGATGAAAGTTGCGGCGTACGGGAAAAGCGAACTTTACAATAAGTCACTGACTGCAAAAAATGCTGGTGCTGACTTCTCCTTCTTCAACACAACAGGCGTTTGTGCGTCGGCGGCTGGAAATATAGCGGGCAATGGTTGCTCCGATGAAAAAACCACTGCCGTCGAAACACCAGCATCTGCGCCGTTCAGCCTACCGGAAGGACCTGAGGCACGGCGGGAAGACGAAGCAGTTGGAGCGCAAAGTGCGCAGAAGCCGCAGGAGGGAGAACAGCGCAGCGCAGGAAAAGTTGCGGCAGGTGCTGGGCCCGACCACGCCGCAGGCCTCACGGTGCAGGAGCCTGCAGAGTCTGCGCCTCAGTCGGCTGGCACTGCACCTGCAGCCGCAGCGGCCCCGGGGGCTGCCGGTGGGCGGCAGGCACACGGCGTTGAGAGTACACCGCAGACGGCTGAAAGTGTGGGCGCCAGCGGCGTTCCACCCAAACCGAGTGCACAGCCACAGGCGGGAGGTGAGTTGGCGGAAGGCCGCGTTGGCGGTGCTACGGGGCAAACGAATGCAGCGGAAGGCAGTGAAGAAGCAGAAGGCGGTGCGGAACGTCCAACGACGACTGAGCACGGCGGCGACTCGACAGACTCCGCGCAGTCCACTGCCGGCGCCACGCAGGCTTCGGCGCATGAAGCCGCCACCACCAGCGGCGCCACTCAGAAAGCCGTGACAAATGCTGCGGACCGCAGTGCCACCTCCACTCCGCTTGTGCGTGCATCTCCGCTGCTGCTGCTCATGGCTGCCCTTGCCTGTGCTGCTGGGTAGGTGGTAAGGGGCAACCGCGAACCCACACACCCTGGCGGGGACGACGCGTATTCTTTGTGTGCTCAGTTTGCTTGTCTTCCCTGTGGATCAATCCCTGACTCTCTCTCTCTCTTCTGTGCTCTGAGGGATATTTTCTTTTCTCATTTTTTTCTTTTTTTTGCTTCGCCTCTCCATGCACGTTCCCATGGGTAGCGCACTCTTTTTCCCACTCTGTTTGTCTGCTGCCTCCGTGAGGTGCAAACTTGATGCGTGGGCTCACGCAACTTGGGCGATGGTTCTTTTTCGTTTTGTATTTCTGCAGGTACTAAAATACACACACACACACTCTCACCGTCCTCTTGTGCTGCTGGACAAGTGAGGTAAAGAAACGAAACCTGCTGAAGTAATTTATTTTTCCTTTTCTTTTGGGGCCCTGTGGGGATTATTCACCTCCCTTCTCGTTTTTTTACTTTTGTTCTGCGGCCCCAGCGCCACGGCCGCCACCGTGTGGGGTCGCGCCTTGCCTAAATCCCTCTTCTGCCGGTGTGTCGACAATTCTCTGTTTTGCCTTTTTTCTTCTCTCATTTACTCCTCCCACACATACACGCAGAAGGAAAAGCGAGACCAAACGCTGCTTGTTGCCGCTGTGCGCTGTGAAGGCTCCGCAGTGGCACACACACACAACTGTCTCGGCCTGGGCGGATTCACCGCAAGGAGGGAGGAAGGAGTGAGCGGCAACGGCCCAGCATGCCCTGACATTTGTTTTCCTCTGCGGTGCTGCTGCTCTCTCTTTGCGTGCTGTTGATGTGCTGCTGCAACAGTGGCGCTGCAGCCGCTAATCAGGAGAATGCCAAGGATCCGCTTGCAGGGACGACGGATATTCCTGGTGCTGCATGGGAAGGCGTTGGGGCCGCTGCTCAATCAGTCAATTCCCTCCGAGTCCCCAGCCTTTTTGCGGTGGGGGACGATGTTTTTGCCGTTGCCGAGGCCCACTGCACGAAGCAAGACGGCGAGGCCGACTGCTTAACTGGCGTTGCGTTGAAGCACCTCAAGGAAACCGCGGAGGGTGCTGCGATGGAGATGGCGGCGGCGGACACAAGTCTCCTTTACACACAACTCGTGGAGGGAGGTGCCGCGGCTGTGAAGAAGGCAATGGACATCATGCGGCCAACAACAGTTGTGCGCGGCAAAGATGTCTACATGCTGCTGGGAAACTACAGCCGTGCATCGTCTGCAAGTCAAGTTTCCGGCAAAACTGGCTGGAATCTTTTCCTGGTGAAGGAAACTGTGAGTGGCGACGATGAAACGAAGAAAATCGAATGGAGTGAGACCCATGCGGTGCAGCCTGAATCCGTGGGAAGCCTTGCCTCCCTGACGCAGTTGGTCGGCGGCGGAGGCTCGGGCCATGTGCTGAAGGACTGCACGCTTGTGTTCCCCATGCAGGGAATCAACAAGGAGAAAAGAGCGCTATGTTGTCCATGCGCCTCAGGCAGTCAGACAATAAATGGACGCTTTCGCAGGAGACGACCGGTGCGGGCTGCAGAGACCCGTCCATCGTGGAGTGGGGGGGCGAAGAGAAACTCCTCGCGATGACTCTCTGTGAGCGAGGCTCCTACGACGTCTATCCGTCCTCCGGGGCCGTTACAGCTTGGTACATGACAGGCGAGCCAATTACCCGCGTGTGGGGCACCTCACTGAACCGTCAAGGAGGGGACGGCGTGCAGGGCGGCTTCCTCGCGGCAACCTCCGAGGAAAAAAAAGGTGATGCTCCTCACGATGCCGGTGTATTTGGCGGAAGAGGAGGAAGGCGGTGCAAAGGCTCGCCTTTGGTTGACCGACTATTCCCGCGTGCCCTGGCGTAACCGACCACCTCACCGTGGTGCCAGGGTCCAGTACTCTCGGTTACG
>NW_021705295.1:1584-3345 GCF_003719485.1 Trypanosoma conorhini | reverse complement strand
GCCGGGATGTCGTTGGCTCTTTTTCATTTTGGTGTTCCTCTGCAGCTGCTTGGGCCTTGTCTGCAGGAAGTGCCGGCGCCCCCGTCCCCTGCGAAGAGGCATTTTTGGCAACAGTCTCCTCAGGGGGTTTCGGCCCGGCATGCGATTCGGGGACCGCAGGTGGAGGGGCCGCAGGTGCCAAAACATCTTCAACTCCCTCCTCCTCACCGCCGCTGACCTCGGGCCCGAATTCGGGAACACTCGTCCCACTTCCGCTCGTGGGCAACGAGGAACCCGCCTGCGGCCCGCGGACTTGCTCCTTCTCGGCGGCCGGCTTTGGAAGAACCACTTTGCTCTGCTTGAGGTTATGGAAATCATCAGAAAACAGCTCGTCGTTGTACAGCAGGACGTTGGCCACCGTCACGTGGGGGCTGGTCGCTGCGCCCGCCGCCGCACCGTCGCCGCCAAAGTAGAAGTGCGAGATGCGGTGCGAGTCGAACAGAGAAGTGTCGTACTTACCCTCGTAAATCTCGTCCCCGTCAACGTACACAGCGAACTCGTCGTCAGCATTCATTTTCACGGCCACCTGGTAGGCCCTGTTCACCTCCCACGTCTCATCGTCATCTGACAATCTCGGGCTTTGACCGCTGACCGTCACCTTCCACTTGCCGTCCGGCGTGTACGAGAGGCCGAAGAGCACCGTCTTCGCTGAGTCGTTCATCCTCACGCCCAGCAGAGGAGTGTCCGCCTCCGGCACCGCGTGGATCATCACCGTCGCCGCAAGCGTGAACTTGTTGTTCGCAAAGTAGTACGGCTGCACCTGCCCCCTGCTTCCCACGGGCCACTCCGCCCATGAGCCACTTCCCTTGAACGTCACGCCCAGCCCCGTGCGTGTCAGTTGCCCGCCCTTCACCGTGGCGTTCACGCCGAGGTACTCGTCCACCCACGCATCCTGATCCAACGTGTTGGACAAAAATCCCACCAGCCCATCCGTGGGAACAGGGCCGCTGCACATGCCCCTCTCTTTCGGGTTGAGGCTTCCAGTGGGAGTGCATTTATCCAGGGCCGTGTCCAGTTCCTTCCAGGCGCTCACCACTTTTTTTATCTCCGGCAGCCTGTCAGTCAGGCTCGCAGCGACGAGGCTGTAGGAACTTTCAGCACCCTTCTTCTCGTACAGCAGAAGCAACTCCTCCTGTGCACCGTCGCTTTTGTACAGCAGGGAGCTGGCGGCGGCGTCGTGGGCCGCGTCGGACACCGGCCCGACGTCATGCACGCGGGCACCGTCGGTCAACCAAAGGTGCAGCTGGCCCTTTGCGGCGTCGCCCTCCTCTGAATACACCGGCGTGGTGAGGAGCACCACCTCCGTGTCCTCGATGCTTGCGGTGGTGAAGCCGCTCTGCACGCCGTGCCCTCCTTGGCGCTTCAGTGAGGTGCCCCACACGCGGGAAATCGGCTCGCCACTGAACCAAGCCGTACCGGCCCCGGAGGACTTGTACACGTCGTAGTAGCCGCCCGCACAGTGAGCCATCGCGAGCAGTTTGTCTTCGCCCCACCGCGCGATCGACGGGTCTCTGCAGCCCTCACCGGTCGTATCGTACGAAAGCGTCCATTTCTTCTTTGACGGCTCCAAGCGCATGGCCAGCAAAACACTCTTTCCATCCGTTTTGACGGCCTGCATGGGGAACACAAGCGTGCCGTCACTCAGCACAGCACCCGAGCCCCCGCCGCCAGACAACTCAGTGAATGAGTTATGGAGCCCTATAGATGCGGCGTCCAGCGCAC
>NW_021705295.1:0-1559 GCF_003719485.1 Trypanosoma conorhini | reverse complement strand
GTCCACCCACGCATCCTGATCCAACGTGTTGGACAAAAATCCCACCAGCCCATCCGTGGGAACAGGGCCGCTGCACATGCCCCTCTCTTTCGGGTTGAGGCTTCCAGTGGGAGTGCATTTATCCAGGGCCGTGTCCAGTTCCTTCCAGGCGCTCACCACTTTTTTTTATCTCCGGCAGCCTGTCAGTCAGGCTCGCAGCGACGAGGCTGTAGGAACTTTCAGCACCCTTCTTCTCGTACAGCAGAAGCAACTCCTCCTGTGCACCGTCGCTTTTGTACAGCAGGGAGCTGGTGGCGGCGTCGTGGGCCGCGTCGGACACCGGCCCGACGTCATGCACGCGGGCACCGTCGGTCAACCAAAGGTGCAGCTGGCCCTTTGCGGCGTCGCCCTCCTCTGAATACACCGGCGTGGTGAGGAGCACCACCTCCGTGTCCTCGATGCTTGCGGTGGTGAGGCCGCTCTGCACGCCGTGCCCTCCCTGGCGCCTCAGTGAGTTGCCCCACACGCGGCTAATCGGCGCGCCACCGAACCAAGCCGTACCGGCCGCGGAGGACTTGTACACGTCGTAGTAGCCGCCCGCACAGTGAGCCATCGCGAGCAGTTTGTCTTCGCCCCACCGCGCGATCGACGGGTCCTTGCAGCCCGCACCGGTCGTCTCCCGCGAAAGCGTCCATTTCTTCTTTGACGGCTCCATGCGCATGACCAGCAGAACACTCTTTCCACCCTTGTCCGTGGCCTGCATGGGGAACACAAGCGTGCCGTCCTCCAGCACAGCGCCCGAGCCCCCGCCGCCAGATAACTCAGTGAATGAGTCATGGAGCCCCATGGATGCGGCATCCACCGCACGGGTCTCACCCCAGACGATTTTCTTCTCCGCGTCATCGGCTCCAGCGACAGTTCCCTTCACCAGCAACAGCCCCCCGTGTTTTGCGGCGCCGCCTTTAGTTCCAGACTCTGCACGGCTGTATTTTCCCAGCAGCACGTAGACCTCGTTGCCACGCACAAGTGTTGCCGGCCGCATTATCTCCTCCGCCTCTGCGCCGTCCGTGCCGTCTTTCTTTAGCAGCCGCGCAGCGAACGAAGTTGCGTCCGCCGCCGAGAGCTCCGTTGCGGCAGCACCCGCAACGTTCTTGAGGTGCCTCGACGCAATCCCGACAAAACAGCCGGCCTCCTCGTCCTCTTGCCTCGCGCACTGGGCCTCGGCGACGGCAAAGACGTCCTTCCCCACTGCGACGAGGCTGGGCACGCGGAGGGAAGTGACCCGTTGAGCTGCGTCCCCGACGCCTTCCCATGCAGCACCGGGAACCTCCGCCGTCCCCTCAAACGGGTTGATGACAACCTCTTGATTAGCGGCTGCTGCGCCACTGCTGCCGCAGCACATCAACACGAGCAGCAGCACCGCAGGAGAAAACAGGTGCCGGGGCATGCTGGGCGGGGGGCCTCTCTCTCTCTCTCTCCCTCTTTGTGGTGGATCCGCTCAGGCGGCGACGGTTGAGTGTGTGTGTGTGTGTGTGTGTGTGTGTGTGTGTGTGTGTGTGTGTGTGTGTGTGTGTGTGTGT
>NW_021705292.1:1301-3350 GCF_003719485.1 Trypanosoma conorhini | reverse complement strand
GCAGCAACACCCTTCTCCCCTGCCGCCGCCGTGGTGGCGCCGCACAGTGCCGCGACTTTTTGTGTCCGTCTCCTTCCACGCATTCAACACCGCCTTGACCCGCTGCAGCTGCTCGGTGAGAGGCGCAAGGAGAAGGCTGCGCGACGTATTGTCTCGTCTCTCGTACATGGCAAACAAGCCATTATCCTCCGTGTACAGCAGAGCACTGAAGTCGTGGCTCTGCGGCGGCTCCGTCGAGATCTGGCCCACCGGATGCAGGCGACTGCCGTCGGCCATCCAAAGCTGGAGCACACTTCCAATGGCGCCTGTCGCGTTGCCGTAGCTGTGCCACCGCCGGGCAAACAGCACCACCTCCGCCTCGCCGATGGTCGCGGTGATGAAGTCGTCTCCCTCGCCGGGCTCGACGCCGTTGAGGAAGTCGCCCAACAGGTGCGCGTGCGGCCCCGTCGTCTCCGTCCACGTCGCCCCCGCGTCAGCCGACTCGTACAGCCGGTAGCGCCGAAGTTCAGTCACGGCGATCATGAGGAGTTTCTTTTTCCACGCGAGGAGCGTCGCGGCGACGCAGCCCTCGGCCACCGCAACGCTCGGAGAGAAACTCCACGTCCCGCTCCCCGCAGTCTCTCCGTTGCCCTCCGTCAAAGAGACGACTGCGCAGACACGCATACCGCTTTCGGAGCTCACCGCCACCAGGGGGAAGAGAACCTTACCTTGGTGCACTACGCCCCGCCCCGCGTTGTCCACGAAGGACCTCAATTTCTTTGCAGCCACCTGTGCGGTAAAGGCGGGGTTTTGATGGTGATGGTGACACTGTGGATTTCGCCCACGTTATTGCGTTGGCTCCATCGGAGCCTGCGACCGTGCCGGTGTACAGCGCAGCATCCCAACTGCCCTGTGAGGTTGGCTGTCCCCCTGCGGATTCCGTGCAGCTCACCAGCAGAAGCAGTATTTTATTGTCCACAACCGCCCTGGGGCCGTAGCGGAAGACAAGCGAGCCACGCTGCCGCCCATCGCCGCCGCTAGGCACAACGTCTGTCCACTGCCCTCCTGTTTCAGTTTGAGAAGCAGCAGCAGGCAGTGACGCGCAGCTGCTCCCTCCACCCCGTTCGCTGCTGATGCACGTTGCCCAAATCCCAACGTCGGAGATGAGGCCAGGGCCGTAGCGGGCCTTGGCGAGGACAACCACCGCCCCTCCAACACCCACAAAGGAGTGTCCATTGAAGTAGCACACTTTCTTCCCAGTAGTGAGGCCGGTCCCAGTGAATTATCCATTCGGCTCGCTGCCACTTTTTCTTAGCAACTCGAATGCTGGCGGCGGTTGTTGTGCCTCGTTTCGCTTACTCTCAGCAGCCGCCGACCCACAGTTGATGGCGCAGCATATCCACAGCACGAGGAGCGACAGCAGTACTGCAGAGGAAAGCAGTTGCCGGGGCATGTCGGGCCGCTCTCTCTTCACTCTCTTCCCTCCTTGCGGTGGGGCCTGGCAGCAGCAGCGGCACTTCAGTGCGTGTGTGTTGTGTTGATTGCCGGCGGTGGCTGCAGAGCCTTCAAGACGCACAGCGGCGGCAAGCAGCGTTTGGCCTCTTTCCTACTGCGTGTGTGTGGAGAAAGAAGTGGGAGAGGAAAAAGAAATACACAACGGAGGGGTGTGTCGGCACACCGGCGGAAGAGGGATTTAAGAACGGCGCGGCCCCACACGGTGGCGGCAGCGGCGGGCATCGCCCGGGCAGCAAAAGAAGAAAAAAAGACGGAAATGAGAAATGAATAATCCCCGCAGGACCCCAAAGGCAAACAAAGAAAAAAAAAAGAAAAGAAACTACCTCGGCAGGTGGTGTTCCTTCACCTCACGTGTCCAGCAGCCCAAGAGGACCATGTGAGTGTGTGTATATTTGAACACCTGCACGAATGAAAAAAGCTGCCCAGGTCGCTTCAGCCCTCGCCTCCATACAGTTGCACCTCACGGTGGCCGCGTACTAGCGCCTCATTTGGGCACTCCGTGCGGCGCACAGCAATGCGGCCGGCACCACGTGTGTGTGTGTGTGGTGGGTGGTG
>NW_021705292.1:0-1276 GCF_003719485.1 Trypanosoma conorhini | reverse complement strand
ACAAGCAAAGGCGGCCGTGATCAGCAGCAACAGCAGCAAAGGTGCACGCATCCACGCAGCGGCGATGGCGACACTGCTGTCCGCGTGCCTCCCAGCCCTCGGGCCGCGGGTGGTCGTCGTCGTCGTTCCATCTGCTGCCCTGCCTGCCGTCTGTGTTGGCAAAGCCGCAGTGCCAACCGACGGCGTTGTAGTTTCCCGAGAAACTTCTGCCGACGATTCCCGACTTCCGCCTCCCTCCGCACTGCCTGGCTGCTCCCCAGCAGCAGTGGAGCCCCCATTCCCCGCACGGGCTCCGTCATGAGTTTCCGCCGAAGGTGACGCTGCTGCTGCACCTGCCGGTTGTTGTTGTGGTGGGTCTGCTGGTTGCTGTTTTCCGGTAGGTTGGGGTCCAGACTGCACTTCAGCCGCGGGTGGGCTGGAGGTTGGGTACTCACACTCTCCGGTCTCGCCCAGTAGATCCCCCGTTTCACTGATGGTGATGGTGCCACCTTCGCTCTTCGACAGATTGTGCAGCACACTGTTTTCAGCCGCCGTACAGTTCATCGTGAACACAACAGTGTATGTGCTCCCATCTGGCTGGGGTGCAGGGCAGTTCGCATTCGAGGACTTCTCCATGTACGCCGAACCGGCAATGAGGCAGAGAGTGTTACTGTAAGCAGCGCCTTCAATGCCCTCCGCACCCTTCACTGCCTGCGGACACTCCTTCCAGTCCGAATTACTCTTATCAGCAACGCGCCAACGCAACTTTTTCTCAGCGTTCGGGCACGACACCTCCACCGACACATTCACTTTTTTTTTAGACGCAGCCTCCTCCTCCGCATCCGCCCCGCAGACGGAGTGGCAGCCGTAGGCGCAGAGCAGGGCGAGGAGCGCCAGGGCGCACACCGCACGGCGCCGCACCGCCAGCGTCGTCGCCATCCGCCGCAGTAGTAGTGGTGGCAGTAGAGTCGCTGGGATGCGAGGCGGTGGGGAGGGCGAAGTAAAAGAAAGAAGGAAACAAATAGAGGGCAGCGGAGACAGAACAGACGGAAAGAATAAAAAGGCAGCAACGGCAGACCTCCCAGCGGTGCGCCTCCCTCAACCAGAGGCGGGGGCGGTGCGGGCGGGTAGTCTGTTTGCTTTTGGGTCCCTACCCCCCCCCAACAAAATAAAAAAGGGAGCTAAGCCCGTGGCGCAGGCGCCTTGTGGCACCCGGCCTCCAATCGCACCTCTGAGGCCGCACAAGCGCATTTGCACAACCGCGTCCGGCGGTTGTGGTGTCGGGCTCTGCACTGAA
>NW_021705252.1:1038-3562 GCF_003719485.1 Trypanosoma conorhini | reverse complement strand
CGGTGCGTCCGCGCAGGCCGCGACGGTTGCGTGTCTGCGTGTGTGTGTGTGTGTGTATGTGGCTTCGGAGCCTCCAAAGCGCACAGCGGCAAGCTGCGTTTGGTCTCACCTTTCCTCCTGCGTGGGAGAAGGGGAGCGAAGGAAAAGAGAAACAACCAACGCGGAAGGGCGTGTTGGCACACCGGCGGAAGAGAAATTTAAGAACGGCGCGACCCCACACGGCAGCGGTGCGCATCGCCCAGGCCGCAGCAGCAGAGAAGCAAAGAAGCAGAGAAGGCAGAGAAGAGGAGTGACGAATTCCCGCACGACCCCCACAAGAAGAAAAAAAAGGAAATTACTTCGGCAGGTGTTTCGTTCCTTCACGTGTCCAGCAGCCCAAGAGGACCGTGGGAGTGCATGCGTATTTGATGCCTGCACCAATAAAAGCAAAAGAAAAAAAGAAAGAAACAACTGCCTGTTGCAGGAGCCCACACACCCCTCGCACATTTCTTGCCGCGTTCGGCCTGCGCTTCCACCCATCAGTTGCGTCGAATCCGTGCGGCGCACAGCACTGCGGCCGGCACCGCGTCTGTGTGCGGCAGCAGCAAACAGGAGGGGGAAAAGGGTGCGCCGCCCACTGGAACGTGCATGGGGCAGAGAAGCAAGAAGCTATTTAAAAAAAAAGCAATTCGAAAAAAGGAAAAAAGAAAAAGAAAAGATGACTGCTCCCGGCGTTCAACCCAACGGGAGAACTTGCACACGACCAGGAAGCAAAGACGATCCGCAGCGGATCAGCAATTAACTTGGGGGGGGGGGGACGCACATGCATTCTCTCTGTGTGCCGCGGCCCTGCGACACCACCGCCGCTCAGCACAGCGCGGAGAGGGCCCACAGCGCAAGCACAAGCAGCGAGAGCGCCGCAGACACACGCCCACGCACAGTACCGTCGCCGCCCCCAGCCTCCCTCTGCACTGTGCCCGCAGCCTCCTTTGCAAGTGCGGCGGAGGCGTTGCTGAGGTCCGGCGCCGGAGCACCGCGCGGCACCGACGCATCCCACGCAGAACTCCCAGCCGCGTCGGTCGTCGCGGGGCCAGTGCCGGCCGCCACTGACGGCTCCTCGGCCACGCCGCCAGTTGCTGCAGCCTCGTCGCGCGCAGAGTTCGTCGGGTCACTGGCGGCGGATGCGGCGGTGCGAGGCGCCTCCCCCGGTTCCGTCACGCTGGCCTCCTCTTCCTCCTCCTTCCTTTTCAGAGCGGCAACCTCACCGGCGTTGAAGCAGCGGTTGTACAGCAAGACGTTCGTCACCGCCACGCGGCCCTCAAAGGTTGCTTCTCTGTCCCCATAGTCCCCAACGAGGATGTGCGAGACCCTCTCCGGTGGCATGTCCCGCGGCCCCCGCCCCGGCGGAGGTTCGTCAGACTCAAGCGCAATCTCAGGCGAAGCAGCCAAACCCGCCGGACGCTTTCCCTCCAAACTCCCCACAAGCCGCCCGTCGACGTATGCCGAGCCGCCGCCGTTTTCCACCGTGAGCACCACTCGGTATGCCCTCCCCTCCTCCCACGCCAGTGTTTGTGTGCTCCCTCCTGCTTCTGCTCTGAGCTTCGTCCTCCAGCGCTTCTGCTCGTCGTACCACAGCCCCAGATATAGCCCAGTGAACGTTGTCCCCACGCCCAGCAGTGGGGTGGCGGTCGGTGGCGCTTTGTTGATGGTCACCGTCGCCACAAGAGTCACCTCTTCGCCCAGAGGACCGTGCCCTGGGCCTTCCTCGCCTCCGCCCGCCGGCCACACAATCGATGCACCACGCCCCGCCAGCTCAAAGCCATTATCGACCTTCTTTGCCCCTTTATACACCGTGGCGCCCACCCCAAGGTACTCGTCCTTCCAGTGGGTATTGTTGCCATTGTTCGACAAAAACCCAACCAGCCCGTCCGTTGGCATCGCACCGACGCAGGCAGCAGCGGGGGCGGCGGCGGGGCCGCAAAGCTTTGCGACTCTGGCGTCCACATCCTTCCAAGTTTGCAGCACGCCCTTGATCCGCTGCAGCTGCTCTGGGAGTCGCGCAAGAACAAGAATGTCTGAGCGTTCAACCGGGCCTTTCTTCGCGTAGAGGGCAAACAACTCATCTCTTGTGTACAGCAGCGAGCTGAAGGGGGCGTGCCCCGCCTCAGCAGCAGTAGATATTGGCCCAACATCGTGGGTCCGAGCACCGTCGGAGAGCCACAGGTGGAGGAAGTGGTGCGTTTGGCGCCCAACACTATGCTCCGACAGCGTGGTGTACAGCAGCACACTCCTGCCCGCAATGGTTGCAGTCATGAGGTCGGAAGCAACGTGGACCGTCGTCAATGCGTAGGCGTCGCCCAACAGGCGCAAGACCGGCCCGGCGGCCTCTCTCCACGTTTTTCCCCCGTCACCGGATTCGAAGACCCTGCGCCGCCACTGAGAAGAAAATCCGGAGGTGGCCATAAAGAGTTTCCCCGCCCACTCGAGAAGCGTGGCACTGTCACAGTCCTCAGCAACCAGAGGCGCCGCAGGAAGCCTCCAATTA
>NW_021705252.1:0-803 GCF_003719485.1 Trypanosoma conorhini | reverse complement strand
CATCCATACCCACTAAAACCCCCTTGTGCCGCTTGCGCGGCTGTTCGGAGATGAAAACCTGCGGGCGCAGGCCAACGGCAGAGAGCACGTTGTCTGATGGAGGGTCTCCGTTCGATGCCCTAACTCCATCGAAGCATCTGTGCATTTTGACCTACCCGCATCCCCACTCCCACTACAGGAGCAAGATAATGATGCGAAACGGTTCCCCTTGGACAGGGTACTAGACCTTCCAACACGTAGTAGCACTCAGGAAGGACCGACTCTTAGCTTCCCCTCGGTATAACCGAGAGTACTGGACCCTGGCACCACGGTGAGGTGGTCGGTTACGCCAGGGGGGTCCGAGCACCGTCGGAGAGCCACAGGTGGAGGAAGTGGTGCGTTTGGCGCCCAACACTATGCTCCGACAGCGTGGTGTACAGCAGCACACTCCTGCCCGCAATGGTTGCAGTCATGAGGTCGGAAGCAACGTGGACCGTCGTCAATGCGTAGGCGTCGCCCAACAGGCGCAAGACCGGCCCGGCGGCCTCTCTCCACGTTTTTCCCCCGTCACCGGATTCGAAGACCCTGCGCCGCCACTGAGAAGAAAATCCGGAGGTGGCCATAAAGAGTTTCCCCGCCCACTCGAGAAGCGTGGCACTGTCACAGTCCTCAGCAACCAGAGGCGCCGCAGGAAGCCTCCAATTATCCCCATTGTCCTCGGAGTACATGACGGTGCAGGCACGCCTGCCACTTCCGTCGTTGAGGAATCCCACAAGAGGGAAAAGTACCGTCGCCGCCCCAACCGCGACGCCTCTGGACATGCG
>NW_021705297.1:0-3342 GCF_003719485.1 Trypanosoma conorhini | reverse complement strand
CTTTTTTAACCTCTGACTACGGCGCGTTTTGAACTAAATGAAAAAAGGAAAAAAAAAGTATGAGTGATGGGATAATGAAAAAAAAAAAAGACAAGTTGTGCGCCTCATTGCGTTTGCTGGCGGTTAATTTTTCTCTCGGTGTCGTTTTTGGCTACACCTTTAGTTTTTCTTTTTTGTTTTCCTTTTCAGTCGGTGCAGTGTGAGATGATCGTGTCTCCTGCGCTGCCTACCATTTCTGCTTTTTTGTTGTTGTTATGAATGCAGCTTCACTTCCTTTTTGTTTTGTTTTTGTTTGAGTGTCATAGCGACGGTCTGCGGGGAATCTCTTTGCTGCGCGTTGTCTATGGGCATCCAACCACAGCCACCACCCCTCTCACTTTCACTCTCTCTATCTCCTTGTGCCTGATGGGCGCATGGTTGCAGCTTTTGGGCTTGGGCTTTTTCTCTCTCTATGTGTGCGTGTGTGCGTGTGTGTGTGCGTGTGTGCGTGTGTGTTGTTGTTGTTGTTTTTCCATGCTGTGATGGGAGAGAGCGGGGGGAAGCGTATGCCCTCCGCTGCTTGTATGCGCTGCCAATCTTTTTCCTTGGCTCTCGCATTTGCCGCCTGCCCGTTGCAGCGTCCGCAGCGGCAGGGGAGGAGGGGGAAGGGAATTAAACTGACTAGCCAAGTAAACGCGTGCGGCACCCACCCGCACAGCGAGCGAAGAGGCAGGAAAAAAAAACCAACAAAAAAACCGAGCGGAAAACAAAAACAAAAAGCAATAAAAGGGAAGCGCGTAATTTTATTCACGTTGCCAGAAATGTCTACCGTGGAGGAGCTGCAGCGGGAGATCGGCGAGGAGAACATGCAACACCAGCAGACAATGGAGACAGTGATGCGGCAGCTGGAGATCAGCCAGAGTGTTCTTGAAGACCAAAAGCAGTCGTTCCAAGAACTCATTACACGGGTCACAAGGCTACGGGCCTTGAAGTGCGAGCTCCTTTCAAGCGAGTCAGGCAGCGTTGCCAATGCACTCAATTTTAACACAGGAAACAAGGACGTGGATGAGTTCCTCTACAGCCTGCAGGACGCTCTGGAGGAGGCAACACTGACAGGCGACACCCTCCTGGATAAGTTCTACAGGGCTGCCCAACAGATCTTGACGCAGGGGAAATCCAGTAGCAGCTCAGCAAAGCGGAGCAGCGACATCGCATTTGTGGTGCGAAAAGACATTCGTGGTGCACAGCTGTGGGCACAAAAGCACTACAAGAAATGCTCCACCTGTGACAAGAAGCGGGCGGGGCTGCCATCATGGGAGCAGACGGACGAAAAAAGTTTGGGGCTGGCTCGATTGGCGGATCTTAGCCTCATCCCTGGAAAGTGCTTTTACAAGGCGGCCATTCGATTCTTCAGAACAAGCTGCGCAGAGCACATGCTTGACGTCTGCCGCGTCTCGGCGGTTCTGGCGATGAGGGGTAAAAATGGGTGTCCTATCAAGGACCCTCCCGCCACGGCCAAGAAAATCACTCAGGTTTTCACGGCTTGGATTCAAACAGCATTGACTACTGCCAGGGATGAGGCAAAGAAGGCACCATGGAATGAGGAGGCCACCAGGAATTTGTTACTGTCAGGCGCCGTGGAGGTGTTTTTGCACTCATTGCACGCAAACGTGTCAGTTTCGTTGGCTTCGCCAACACTAACCAATGTGATGGAGGCGGACTGCACCCCCATGAATGTTAATGTCGTGATATTAACGCCCAGATACATTCCCGCGCTGAGTTCGCTGCTTGAGCTGCTCTCCGACGCTGCGCAGCGTGCGTACTTTGTGAAGCACATTGTGCAACCGTTGGCAGAGCGGCTGGGGAAACTCTTGGACATGGTTGAAGTCGTTACCCGCTACACCAGCTTGGCAACGAACATAGTAGATGCACTCGTTCGGATGGCGCAAATGAAGTGGTTCTCCGAAGTTCTTCGAAAAGACTCTTCCAAAGGCGCAAAAGCTGCTGCCCCACTGGAAAAGATGGGGCCCAAGTTGCAGGCTGTTTTTTTTGTCCTGGCGGTGTTTGGCACCAGTGTGGAGGTGGACTGTGCGATTCCCTCCCCAGGAGATATAAGTGACATTGCTGGCGCCAAAAAGGTTCTGTTAAATGTTCTGGAAAGCTTCCTACGGTTACTCACCGCACCCAATCCGTACACGACTCCTCCTACGAACGACCCAAAGGCTGCTGATGTGATCCTCCGCTTGCTGCGAGCACCCACTATTTTTCTGGAGCTACTTAATAGCACCTTCAGTAGCAGCCGTCGTCTGCCCTCGACGGCTCGCGTTGGCGTGGTGGATTTTCTCGCTTCACCCAAAGCTAAAATTCGCTATGGACTCAAGGTTTTTTCGGAGATCATCGTGGACATCTACCGGCCGTACGCACCGAGTACCGGGGTTGTCATTGCGGACGAGAATGGCAAGGCGGGGAAGCCAAAGGCGGCGGGGTGCGTTCCTGTTGCCGATATGCCGCGTGACATTGTGCGCGCCAACGTCGAAGTGGCGGAGCAGGCGGAGTTGTACATGAAAAAGCTGCTCGCGTGTCGACAGGATACGTCGATGGAGAGTGAGTTATCACAAAGCGGGAATGCGCTCTTAAACCGAGTGATGATGGAGGCGCGCGGGGAGACGCTCTTTTCCGCATTTATGAAAGACATTGAGGCGCTGCAGGTGGAGGTGGTGAAAACGGTGGGTGCGTGCGTGGACGTTTGGCTGCCCTTCGGCGTTGAAGCTGGGGGTATGATGGAGAGCGCAGACGAGCTGCTGTACGTCCGCCTGGAAGCGCGTCGCCACAAGTAGAAGAGATAAAACACAAGATAAGGGCGTGTGTGCGTGCAAGTGAAATTGAAGGGACTTAAGTCGAACCGCTTTTTTGCCTTTCCCTCTTTCCCTCTTTCACTCTTTTTTTTTATTCCCCCCCCCCCCCCATTGGACTGTCAGTGGTGCGGTGCTTTTTTTTCCCATGATTATTGCGTTTATTTTGCGTGTTCGTGCAGGTTGTGCACTCATTGTTAGCGCTACTATTGCCAGTGGTGGAAGTTGCCTCCGTCAGCGATGTACAATCGTGTTATATATATATATATATATGCCTCTGTGGGTGTGTGTGGTTTTCCCCTTGTCTCTGTGCGTGGGAGGGGGCGAGCAGGTTAACTTGGCTGTGCGGTGCAACAGTTGCACAGGCAGAAGTGACGCCACTAAAAATCAAATTAAATATGGTACGGAAAGCAAAAAACAAAGAAAACAAAACAAAAAAAACCGACGGGAATTTTGGTTGCCGACCTTTTTGCTTCTTACCGTTTCCATCTCCCGCAGCGTTGACGCGGAT
>NW_021705296.1:0-3344 GCF_003719485.1 Trypanosoma conorhini | reverse complement strand
CAAACGAATTCAAAAAACATACGCAACGCCAACCGGGAGCGGTGCAAGCTGACGAGGAGGCACTCCGTGGGCCCCCGCTGCCGCCAACCTCCTCTGCGGGAATACCCTCCACGCAGCGAGTTGGGGTGTAAGGGCACAGATAAAAGAGCTACACCCGCCAGCCCCCGCAGCGGGACTTATCGCCGCAATTGCAACGCAAGTAATCAACAGGGAAACTTGCGGGCTTAACAAGAAGCGCTACCACTTAGCGGAGCCCCCTCCCTTCGCAAGATCGCTCCATAGTCTGCTAAGGAGGCAACCTCACGTTCCCTTCCCTTTTGTCATGGAATCATAACAGAATCCGTGGGTGTATATTTCATTTTCCTCTCCCTTCACTCCTTGCACATATATTATATTATATTGTGTATAAATGCATTGGAGTCTCAATCGCCTAAAGGAAAAAGAAGGTGAAGTTGCACGTTCTTTGTTGTGTCAGTTTTGTTCTCTTCTTATTCATGTTGTAACTGTTTTTGTTTGCGTTTTGTGTCCCGTAGGGCCCATTTCGCAAAGTGCAACTTCGTTTCCATGATGGCACGAAATACCTGCTCGTCGTTGACGTCTTCAACTTTATCCAGAAGCTCTGCACTTCTTTTTAAGTCTCCCCGATGAAACGCCAAACAGGCTTCCTCGTAGAACATCCAAGGTGTAATCCACGACAGCGTGCAACCCCGTCCCTTGTATTGGCGGGCCTCCAGTATGCATTTTTTAAGAAGACTGAGGGCGCTCTCTTCCCTTCCAGGGATGTGGCAGAGGATTACCACCTTCATGGCCAACAGTACGACGCCGCGTTTTCTCTCCGTGAATCCGCTAGTTGTGGAGAGGCTTTTGGTGCTGCCCAAACGCTCCACGTCGCTTCTCGGCGTTGGAGCGAGACTGGGTTTTTTGGATCCCAACGTATCATCGATCAACCTAAGAAACGTCTCCAGATAGGAGGGCAGCAGCTGATGCATAATGTCGAAGAGGACAAGTAACTCCAGCATGGGCAACGGCACAACATTTCGCAGCACAACGTCGTTTGGTGGATAAGATGCCGATGGAACAATTTTTGTTTTATTCCCTGGATTAGGATGTGGCACACCGGCCTGGCGGAATATATCATGCAGCCTATGTGCAACAAAGAATTCAATCGTGACAGTCCTACCGCCCATTACCCTCACCTTGTAGTGTGCGGCACGCCAGTAGGCTGCTGTTGCCTTTTCCCTGTAATGAAGCGCGTCAGATTCACTTATGTCTCCGGCGTCGATTAAGAGCATCTCGTAGGCGCATCCTTGTGCATATGCGTAGAAGACCTTTGACCAGGCCGAGTTTTCCTCTAGGTAGGCATGGTTTTTAATGCAGTCTTCCCAACGTAATGTGGCGGCGTAGTTCCATGTCTGATCGTATACAGCAAAATCCCGTAACTGCGGCATGGAGGTCGCAATCTGTCCTTTATCGGCCACCTCAAAACACTTGGCGAGAAGCGCAATGCTTTTATCCATGTCAAAATCAAGACGACTAATGCGACCCATCAGCCACAGGTGCGTCAGCGAGTTGGCGGTGGTTTCTTGTTGAATTGCCTCATGTGCCGTTTCTTTTGCAACTGGCAGCAACAGTGGAGTTGTCAGTGAGCAAAATCCCGGGACGAAGCTGTTGACCGCCATAACAAAAAGGCCCGCAAAAGGCGAAACCAAAGTTTGGCTTCGCCAACACTGGAACACGAGATCCATTCCAAGGTCTCGGTCGTACGTGAATCCCAAAAAGTTGAGAATGCGCAACACACGAGGTGGAAGCATGGATATAACAACGTTAATGCAACCACGGCCCGTCAGCGCATTGTAGACACTGTTTTTATCCAGCCCAATGTCATCGTACGAAGTGGATTTCTTCTCGCCCCTCCGCTCATCCAACTCGATTGCCAAGGACTTGAACAAATTATAGCTTTTATTAAGCGCAATGCCACCCCTTACAATACCAGAGAGGGAGTTATGCTGCAACAACAGAATAAAGCCTCGAAAGACAAAGGCGTCAGCAAGGATGGCCTTGGCGCGGAACTCCCCAGGCAAGAGCCTCTTTTTCGGACTGCTCCTTCGCAACGTATTCGCCAATTTGCCAAAAAAACCGCTCTCCGCGGGAACCAGCTCCTCCGCAAATGCCACCGTGTACGCCAGTCTCTCCGCAGCAGTTTCCATGTCGTTCTTTGCCAGCGACAGCATCGCCTTTATCGTACAGATCGTAGACGCACAGAGCGCATGAAACGGATCAAACGCCGCATTCCTCCCAAAGAGATCCTCCGCGTCCTTCACCCGGTTGGCAAAAAAGAGAGCAACGCCACGCTCCACATCCTTGTCACTCTCCGCAATCTGCTCTACCGTCGCCTCACGCAAGGCCTTCAGCTCGGTTTTGGTTAGTGCATGGCGACGCTTCGTTAATGCGCAAATCTCCTTCTCCTCCTCTGCGACAGCCCGTTCCATCAACCCAGAATCATTCACTGAACTCATTCCTGCTTCTTTAGAAATAACGGAGAGACTACCAGACGAACAAACAAAGCAGAAATCACACACAGACACATGAAATAAAAAAAAACCACGTCCGTATTTGTCCGGAAAGAATGAGGGAGCCGCAATCAAATACCAATCGGCATACAAGTATTTTTAAAAAACAGGGCACATTAAATAGTATCGATACGCAAAAAGTACAAAGAGAAACAAAATGTATACACATATATATCATCAAGTTATCAAGTCTATGAATTTGGACGCGAGCTGAAGTTATGTTACGAATTTCACACGAGCTACACTTGTTAACCCCACGATAAAAAAAAAACTTCTTTAATACAACTTAACAGTGCCAAAACCACATATCCCAGTTTCTTTTTTCTTTTCACCTCTCGTTCTCAGCCACCGGTCGAAAGTCATGGCCAATTCGTTGTGGTCTTGCAGCTCGTGACGAAAACACCTGTGGAGCACATCCCGCGCACACGCGTCATGTCATTAGCGGAGGAAAGGTCAAACCAGTGCAGCACCGTCGGGGCAACGTCGGCGAGTGTCGCGTCCTCAGCTATGGGGCCGAAACGCACGAGGCCGCCTCTCGCGTACGCCGCCATCACTAGCGGGACCCTTTCCAGACCACCGCCCCCCGCACCAACCAGCATGATCAGCCAGCTCTCCTTCGTCGTGCTGGAGCGCTCAATGACGGCAAGCGCGAGCTTCCCCAGTGTGCCGTCCATGACGCTGATGTCGCTCATGGCCGCCATGCGCTCCTCGTCCGTGGTGGCCGCGCCGCCCAGAGCATTAGCGTGCACGTACAAGAGATCGCCGTCAAGCTGC
>NW_021705281.1:1878-3397 GCF_003719485.1 Trypanosoma conorhini | reverse complement strand
TTTCGCTCGCCCCTGCGCCTCAGCAGCCGACAACGTGCCGGGCCCCACCGCCGCTGCCGCCTTCGAACTGGAAGAATCGCCGCCCGCAGCTCCAGAAGGCAACTCTGCACGCTGTGGCTCACGTGCCGGAACTTCCTCTTCGTCCTTCTTTTCCTGCTTCTCTTCGGCTCCCTTCTCATCCCCCTCGGGCCTCCCCCGCCTCCTCCAACACGGCGTGCGGAATGACGAGGCTGCTGCCGTTGGCGGCGAGGGTGCACACCTCAGCGTACCTCGGGCACTTGATCTTGCCGCCCGCCTCGAACTCATCTGAATTCACCTCGATTTTATTTTCCTCGGGGCACTCCTCATACGCACTGCCGCCGCTGTACTTCACCTTCACTGCACCGCCCTCGCACAGCACCTGCGCGCACACGCCCGCGAGTTTTGCACCGGTGTTCGTCTTCACCTTCAGCTCTTCCGCGTCCAGGCACCACGAGCCAGTGCCAGTCAGCGAACCAGGGAAAGTCGCCGCACTTGCCTCCGCGCACGCGTTGGACGTTGTCCCAGAAGTTGAATCTTGAAACCGCGTTGAAACAGCAGGGCACACGTCCCTCCCTCTCAGACTCCCACTCTGCTCAACGATGCTTGCGGTGCACCTCCCGAGGTGGCGGCGGTCAGAGGAGCAGCGAAGCGTCGTCGTGTCGGTGTCGTCGCAGAACATGTGCGGATACCTGGTGGCGAGGCCCTCGGTGTTGCTGCACTTCTTCTCCAGGAAGCCGCAGCCGGAGTTGTTGCCGCAGCGCATCGGCTCCGCCATGCCCCAATTCACGCTGCAGTAGCCGAGGTCCGCAAACACCGCCAGCGTCAGTGCCGTGTAGTAGCCGGCGCCGACCGTGGGAGCCATCAGCTCGTCCTTCGCGTTGCGTTCCTCCCAGTGAGGCACCTTCGCTTGCACACACCCAGTGTCGTCCTGCTCCAGCTCCATGCCCATGAGCGTGCCGCAGCTGAAGTGCGCTGCCGCCTTCGCTGTGACCGTGGCCCCCAGTCACCATCCTGCGGCGTGCTCCACGCACACTGGACACTAACTCCGCTATGTTATTAAGCTGCATTGCCTCGTGGCTGAACCCGAGGGCATGCGCCAGCTCGTGTGCGGCGACGCGGACGCTCCACGCCGTTTCGGTCATGTACGCCGGGTTGAAGTTCATGGCGCCGACGGAAGGGCAAAAGTCACTCCACGTAGCGCACTTGGCCGCCCACGCTGGAATGTAATGACTGAGTGGCCCGGCAGCGGCGTAGGGGACAATGTCGGCACCCGCCACACCACTCCTCTTTCATGTGCTCCAGTTGGAATTGTAAAGTGCCGGCAATGTCCTTTGGGATTTATTGGCACAACAATGTTCTCAGTCACTGGCCGCACGAGAAGTCGCTCCGCGTGCAGCTTGACGGCCTCGGGGATTATCTTCTTCGTGTACAACTGCCTCTTGTGCTCCGTCAATATCGGCTCGGCCGTGCAAGTCACCGGGCTGCCAAAGTAGTTCAC
>NW_021705281.1:0-1826 GCF_003719485.1 Trypanosoma conorhini | reverse complement strand
ATGCGCCAGCTCGTGTGCGGCGACGCGGACGCTCCACGCCGTTTCGGCAATGTACGCCGGGTTGAACTCCATGGCGCCGACGGAAGGGCAAAAGCCACTCCACGTAGCGCACTTGGCCGCCCACGCTGGAATGTAATGACTGAGTGGCCCGGCAGCGGCGTAGGGGACAATGTCGGCACCCGCCACACCACTCCTCTTTCATGTGCCCAGTTGGAATTGTAAAGTGCCGGCAATGTCCTTTGGGATTTATTGGCACAACAATGTTCTCAGTCACTGGCCGCACGAGAAGTCGCTCCGCATGCAGCTTGACGGCCTCGGGGATTATCTTCTTCGTGTACAACTGCCTCTTGTGCTCCGTCAGTACGTCACGGGCCTTGCAATTGACTTCTTGCCCCAAGTAGTTGATGCACGTATTCCCCCGCTGCTTCGCAGTACCTCTGCGTCTTCCCCTTCATCCGAATACTATGCTCCAGGTCCTCCATGGACACCTCGATGCGGATGGGCGCCCAGTCCTCGCTGCTCCTTCCTCCTCCTGCCGCTGCCGCTGCGACGGTGTACGCCTGCGCCGCGCCCTGCCCCCTCCGCGGCACCTCACGCACCACCGCAGCCGCCGGCCGGCCACTCTTCGGCTCCGTGTCGTCGAACACCCGGCGGCCCGCAGCGGGGCGGCACTCGCCAGCGCAGTGCACCGTCAGCAGCAGCAGCAGCAGTGGGAGAAACGGCGCGGCGCGGAGTCGGTGGTGCATGACGTGAGAAAAGCCTTTGTGTGCCTGAGTTTGGTGAAGAATGGCTGCAGTGGTGGTAGCGCAGCGCTTGTCTGCGGGAGGGGAATGAGAAGACGAGGAGGAGGCAAAGCCACACATCCCCGCGGCGCCGCGGCACGACGGATTTTTGCGCCTCCGCCTCCGGGCATTTACTCCCGTCCGCCCCACGCACGCACGCACGGCGTTAAGCAAGCAGAATTAATGGACAAAAAAACAGTCGGCTGAAGCCAAATTAAATTTGCCCTCTTCCTTTGCAGAAAACATCGCACACACACACAAGCTGTGAAACGGGCGGAGGCACCCAAAACAAACACAAACACAAGCAGATAATTACAACAAGCAACCCCGTGAAGTGGAACCGACGCGTCCGCCCAGCAGTGGGGACGCATAGCAACACGTGGGACGACCAGCACACACACACACGTTCTCTCTGTTCCCGCACAGCCCAATCCAGGGAGCAAGAGAGCTCGCCCACTCAAAGCAAAGGAAACAAACAAGCAAACAATTAAAAAGGATAAAAACAGTTACGGTGCTGTACCCATGCGGCCAAGCAGGACGGCAGCGGCTCGTCGGGCGCAAACAAAAGAAAAGAAAACCGACGGGCCTGCATGAGTGGAGGTGTGTATACAGGGGCACACTATGTGTTGTCTGCCTCGAGGGGTGCGGCGAGGGCGAGAGAGTCCGTGCAGGGGAACACACAAATAGAGGAAGAAGAAAGGGCTGCGTGCACACGGCCCTCTTACTCTATCCTTCTCACGCGGCCAGCATCGCAGCGGCAGCCGCACTCGCAAGCAGAAGAAAGAGCGCAAGGGAGGAGGCGGAGTGCGAAGCCGCGGTGCCGCTGCCGTCACTGTCGCTGGGCGCCGCCTGCGCTGCACTTGTGGCGTTGGTGGTGGTCGCCGCTTGAGCAGCCGCCCCCGCTGGCGGCTGAGTGGCCTGTCCTTCGCCGCTGCCACTCTTTTCTGCTTCCTGCTTGGAAGTGGGCACTGCGGGCTGTTCCTTTTGTTGTACATCACCAACTTCGGTTGCCGCCAAGGAAACTGCAGGCTGCGGCTGCGCTGC
>NW_021705293.1:0-3347 GCF_003719485.1 Trypanosoma conorhini | reverse complement strand
AGCGGCGAGGAACAAGTGGTGGTGAGGAGCCGGGACTGGGGAGACGGTGGCGCGATGGCGCCAGGTGTGAGCCCGAAGGAAACAGCACTACTGCGTGCTTCTCAGACTCGAGTACGGCAGCGTTTTACTTATTCGTCAATGGCGAGGCACTGAAGGTTGCGGATGCGGATGCCGCGGCGCTGGCGAAGAAGGACAGCGAGGAGATCGCGCATTTCTACTTTGGGGCGGACGACGGCATGCGTGGCGCTGGCGGCAGCGTGACCGTGACGAATGTCTTCCGGATGAGCCGCCCAGAGCGGAGCATTGGATCCGACACACCCAACCACGGTGCCGGGTCAGGCGCCAATAAGCTGGACAGCTCCGTACGTGCGCATGGGTCTCGCGTGCTCTTGCTGCTTCTGGGGCTGTGGGGCCTTGCGGCTTTTTTACTAAGCCAAATAAAGCGCTGCCCAGGCTTCTAGTGGGAAGGTGAGCGGCCAGTTCACGCACGCGAAAATAATATGTGCTTTCTTCGTTGGGGTTTTGATGCATTCATGTATTGTTTCCATTTCTTTTCTTTCTGTGTGTGGCATATGCGCGGGCTGTCGTCTCGTTCATGGTGCACCTCCGCTGCAGCCGTTTTGTTCATCAGGTACTGCAGGAGCGAGCTCTTGCGTGTGGTATTCCTCTGCCTCTGGGCTTCGAAAATGGGGAGTGAGACAGTCGTGGCTGTGAGGACGGGCCGTTGGGCGTAGGTGTGTTGCAAAGAACTGGGAGTATGTTTGCACTGTGTGTGTTTTTAGTGTAAATGGAATTCATTGTTTTTTTTGTTTCTCGTGGATTTTCGTTGCCGTTTCGTGGCGTGTGCTGCGCTTCGAATGAAACGGCGCAGAGCGGAGGTCCTGTTGTTGTACACTTCCTTCTTTTTGTGTGGGGCCAACTCAGTTTTTTTCTCCCGTTTCTTCTTTGGCCGGGGAGGGCGGCGGCCCACACGGCGATGCGGTGTGGAACCACTAGAGCAGGACGCAAGCCTTTGCATCCCAGTCCACGGCCTTTATTATTACTATTATTATTGTTTTTGTTTGTTTTGCTTTGCCCTTCCCTTTGGGCGGTTTTGTTGCCGCCACCCCACGCCCTGCGTGCGTGTCCTGCCGAAGCAAAGCCGCCCCGCCGCGAAACTGTTGCATCCCGCTTAAAGCATAGTAGCGAAACAGCGCGGCGACGAAAAGTTGCGTGTGCTGAGAGCGGGCCTCTGCGCCCTTTTTTTTATTTCTCGTTCCGACCGCGGCGGGGGCCTTTCTGATTGCCACCGCTCGCCTCCCTCCCCTGCCTCTTGCCTTTCCACAGTCCTTCCTGCGTGCGTCTTCCCACCCCCCACCCAGTTGCCGAGGGCAGGCGTGCGGCGTCTTGCCTGGGGCCTTTTCCCGCCGCTGCGGGGCGGTGGCGGTGGGGAGTGCGCCCACCAGCGCCGGGGGTTGGCGTGGAGCGGCGGAGGCGCATGGGCGTTGCGGGGCGCCAAGACGTCGTACTCGCACGAGTCCCAGCGCGGGGCGGCGCACAAAACCGTTACGTGCCGCAGCAGCAGCGGCGGGGCACGTGGCGGCAACCCACGCCCCACGCCACGGGCCCGCTTGCTTCTTCAGGTGGCGTTGGAACCGTTGAGCCAACAAGCTCCCGGCCACGGCTTCATGTCTTGGCGACCAAGACGCGTAGCTCCCTGGAGGAGGCCGCGGAGGGGTTTTTGCATTCTGAGCGTCGTCGTCTGTTCGCCGTATACCCCCCCTCCACGTCCCGCGATGCCTCGTTGGTACCCTCCCCCTACGATTACGTTTGCGTCCTTCAGAGGCTGAGTGCCTGTGGTACGGGGGTGCCTTCCAAGCATGTGTACTCGTTGCTGGTGGAGTTGCTTAGGAAGCCGCTGCCCCCCTCGCAGGCCGGCCTGGGGTGGGATCTCCCGGATGAGGCGGTAGTGGATTTGCAGGCGCGAGCACTGGAGGCGGTGATGCCCTGCCTCGAGGGCCGCGACGCCTTGGCGTTTGCGCAGAAGGGCCTCATGCCACTCCTCTCGCCTACTGCCCTCGCGGGCGGCAGCCACTCTAGTGAGTTGGTGTTTATTCAGGCACTTCGTCGGCGGCTGCAGGGTGGCGGCGTCGCCTCCGCAGGGCTGGAGGCGAGCGGCGGAAGCATCGAGAGTGGATTGCTGGTGACGGCCCCTGTGGTGTCGGCTGCGGCGGCAGCTTTGATTCGGGTGCGACACAACTGCCGCAAAACAACAGGCGATTGAGCTCTTGCAGCTCGCGTCTATTGCCCGGCTGCGCGGCCGGAAAGTATTTGATGAGAACGTTCCCGAGAGATGTGCCGAGTCTGCCGCCCTCATTGGCGACGCGGAGACGGTCGCGCGGATCGTATTTTTTTTGCGCCACGCTTTCGCGGTGTGCTGGGCGCGGCGGTGGGGCCGACAGAGCGCGCCGGTGAAGCCGCAAACGGCGGTGAGAGTGACCGTGGTGGCAGCGCGGGAGGTCGTGGCTCGCTGCTGAGCCGTGTTGCTTTGGGTTGGGGCCGTCGGGCCTCCGCGGAGGAGCGCGGCGAAGGCGACGTGGAGATGTTGCGTTTCGCCGAGCGACCGTCCGCCTCCTTAAAAGCGTTCTTCACGCGGTGCTGCATCGCCGACACGCCGCCGTCGACGCTCGTGGCTGCCGTGTGCAAGAAGCTGTGCGGCTTTTTGGCTCGCTGCGCCTGGCGTGCGCGTGGGACGGCGCGGCCGCAATGGCGGTGGAGCTCCTCACGCACGTGGGTGCGGAGGCACGGAGGCGCCTCAGCCGCGAGCCGCAGGATGGGGGCGTGGAGCCGTTCTTTTGCCTTCACCGCGACGCGCTGCGTGTCGTCGCCATGCTGCGGGGCGCACTGCCGCCTCAGCCCGCCGCGTACCAGCACTCGGCGTACGCAGCGTGAGCCGCCCTGGCAATGAACTGCTACTTCGTTGCGGCGCCCATCCGCACGGAGAGGGGGACGACAGTTCCAGTGCTGGCGCTGCCTTTGCTCGATTCACGAGACAAGCGGCTGGGCTACCTTTTCTCCGCCGTAGCCGCGACGTTGGACCTCTTTGACTCCATGACGCCTGAATGCCAGGTACAACACCTGCAACTGGCCGTGGCCGTTTCTGCCGCCGCAGTGACCGCCAGCGGCGGCCGGTTAGACGAGAGGTGTCGTCCAGGCCGCGTCATCTCTCGCCTGAAGGAACTCTTTTCCCGCGCCGGGTTGCTGACGACGCACCCAACGGGCATGATGCGTCGTTTCTCGTCGCTTGGGGACGAAGGCGTAGGGTGCGGTGCTCTCTGGCTTTACATGGTGGTTCTGGCGACTGGCCT
>NW_021705291.1:0-3350 GCF_003719485.1 Trypanosoma conorhini | reverse complement strand
AAAAACGACGGAGCTCCACGAGGCATGGATACTTTTTTTTTTTTTGCTGTGTTGTTTGCGTTCATGTCTTCTTTTTCAGCCGCGACTTTTCTTGCGTGACGCGGCACTGCTTCTCCGCCGCCATGCGTGCCTTCTCAGCCTTCTGCAACTCGCGCTTCGCGGTGGCAAGCGCGGTCCGCCACCCCGCCAGCTCCTTGTCGAACTTCAGTCGGAGTTCGTTGGCCTCCTTCTTCTCGGCCTCCAGGCGTGCTATCCGCGCCTCAGCCTGCTCCCGCTGCTGCGCCGCCGCCGCCTCCGCGTCCTCAACGGAGTAGCCCTCGGAGAAGTCCCGCAACTGCGTGCTGTACGTGTCGACTTGGCGCTGCAGCACCACCACGCCCTCCTCCGTCGCCTGCCGCTCCCGCCGCGTGAGGGCCACCTGGCCCTCGAGCGCCTCCACCTCCCGCGTGACCTGTTGAAAGGTACGCATCAGCTCCTCCAAGTAACTCTCGCGGGCCTTCCAGCTTGATTGGTAGGACTCGTAGGCTTCGTCAAACTGCTTCTTTTTGTGCCCCACCTCCTCGCGGAGACGCTCATTCTCGGCCATCACCTCCGCCACCTTCTGCTTACGCTCGTCGCACTTGACGCGGATGTCGTGCACGCTCTGTTCCACTTTTTGCTTCACACTGATACGATGCTCCTCCATGTCCTTTTTTGCCTCCTCTGTGAGCAGCGCCCGTCGCTTCATCGCGGCCTGCAAAACTTTACACAAACGCTCTGCCTCCGCCCTTGTTTCAATTAGCCGCCGGATACCTGACTGCAGCTCATCCACCTCCTTGTTTGTGGCTGCGACTTTCTTCTTGAGGGTGGCCAGCTCCGACTCCTTCTTCTTCACCTTCTGAATTTCCGCCTGAAGCACACTCTGCACGTGCGCCTCTCCCTTGTTCGCAAGGAGCTCACGGACAAAGGCCCTAGCCTCCGCCTCCGTCCGTTGCTTCTTCTGCATGCGCTGCAGCGCGTCGACAGCGCCCTCAACCGGTTGACCGCTGGGGGCCGGCAGTCCAGTCTCCTCCCCCGGCTTTTCAAAGGCCGCCGCCGCCACCGCCTCTTCGCGGGCGGCGTCCACCTCCTGCGTATCGGCGCCGCAGGAATTCATGTCCGCGCGCGCCGCCCCCTTCTGCTCCCTCTGTAGTGGTGGGTTTTTCTTTCCCTTGTGTGTGGCGTGTGCGTCTATATTCCTCCTCTTCTTTGCTTCTTTTCCTCTTGACTTCCTCGCCCCGCCCAGCGCTGAGGTGGCCCCGAATGAGCGCCGATCTCCGCTGTCGCGCAGACACGCATCAAGAGAAAGTGCGGGGACGCCAAATCGTCCGCACGCACCGGCAACCAGCAGTGACACACACACACACAAAAAAAAACAAGGACACAATAACAATAATAATAAAATTAATAGTGTCGTAAGCGCAGGAAAGAAGTTGTAAAACCCCAGAAACCACCCAATTATTCACCGCCGTTGTGCAGTCTACTTGGAACCGCAGGCAAAATAACTTCATTCACGTCTCGTTCCCCTCCAGCTTGTTTTATTCCCTCTTTTTCCCTGTGCATGTGTGCATGTGTGTGCGTGCGTGTGTCGTGGGTGCCACTTCTCCTCCTCCTCCTCCCACACAATAACGGACGCCTCGCCCCCCACTGTGAGCTGGCACCGCTACAAAATGGAATCGGCGGCCTCTTTCCCTTTCGATACCGTCCGCTTGTAGTAAAACACGACCAACCAGCTTATTAGCGCCTTCAGCACCATCATGGCAGCCAAATACAACGCCAGCCCAAACAAGAAGTCCAATGAACGATAATGTGTCACGCAAAACCAGGCATCCAGGTAGGTGAGGAAGCGACGAATGTATCCAGCCCGTCCCCGACGCAGTGCCTCTGCCACCAACAAATAACTTTCCCACTGCAGTGCAATCGGTGGCTTGTGCTGCCGCAGTGCGTAGTAACAGTTGTACACGACGCGCCAATCAAACGGAGTCATATTGAGATACACCCGCATAAGCGAGTTGTAGGTCGTGGCTGTCACATGCCTCCCACGTCGCTCGCGTGAAATGTGATCAAACACTTCCACTGCCTTTTCCCACTTTGGTGGGTTTTCCATCGCCAGCGAGGCGATGTACAGCTCATAGTTTCGCGTATTCGGCGACTGACCACGCTTTACCATCTCTTCAAACATCTTCTGGCAGGCCTCCGGCATCTCGCGTTGCAGGCACATCTGCATCAGCGCTGCGTAGGCGTTGGCTGTTGGAGTCATCCGCGTCGCCAGCATGCGGCGGTAGAGCTCCATGCCGGCCCGCAATTGCCCTGCGTCCATTAGCTTCGTCAGGTGCACTTCATTTGTCTTGGCGTCCACACGAAGTCCGCCGGCCTCCGCCCCCCGCACGGCCGCCAGCGCCAACGCGTGATCCTTCGGCTGCAGCTGCTCCAAATAGCGCCGGAGTTGGGCGTTGCTCGCCGTGCGGGCCAACACCGACAAGCGAAACGTCTCCTCCACCTGCTCCGGCGAGGTGGCCCCCACGTGCGGCCCGCCGATCGTCGCCGCCCCCGAGTCCCCGGCCCGCCGCCACAATTCAGACGAAGTCGAGGGAGTTGCGTGTGGCGTCGGTGCAGCGGAGGGGGACGCAGCACCGCCTCCCGCCACGGCTGCTGGGGGCGGCGTCGGGGACAAACCCGTGGCGCGTGTCGTAGAGGAGAAGCCCCCGGCCGCGTAGGCAACTCGTGAGACCGACGGTCCGAAAGTCACGCCACTAAACACCCGCACCCTTCGGCACACGCGGCGCACAGCGTGCGTTGGTGCATGAGAAAATGCAGCAGTCATACTTGCCCCCTCGCGAAGGTCGCAAACCCTCTTCGAATAAGAAGAAAAGCCCCAATAGGAAACGGGAAACCGCTAACGCACAGATAGAAAAAGGATTAACACACAGTCCCACAGTAGAAGTGTAAATTCGGCAGCCGCCGCCCCTGCGCACCCACACACTCACACAGCGCCCTCACTCAACCAGCAAATTAGTCCATTAAATATTTACCACAAATAAAAAGAAATAATATGTGTTCCATCACGTAGCTCCTTAGCGGCCTCTGCGGAGAAGCCACAACTCATCCCTGCAGCACGCCGAGCAGGGAGTCCTCGTTGTAGAGGAAGAACTCCTCGCCCTCCACCTTCACGCTGCTGCCGCCAAACTCGGGGAGCAGCACCGTGTCGTTCACCTTCACGGTGGGGGCCCAGTCCTTCGTTGCGGCGGCGACGGCGACCACGGTGCCCTCGTTCACCTTGCCGGCAACCTGCTCGGGGATGAGCACGCCGGCCTTCGTCTGCTTCGCCGCCA
>NW_021705294.1:0-3346 GCF_003719485.1 Trypanosoma conorhini | reverse complement strand
TACCGGGACGCCGCGGCAGCACGGGCGCGGGCGGCCAGAACGCGCTCCCCGTCAGATCGCAACGGCGGCTAGCCCGCGCGACCGGCCGGCAGGTCACTCGCTCGGAAGCCTTCCCTCTACTTCAAGAGGGGCATGGCAACGCAGCGCCGCCGGTTCCTTAGGGCTTTCCCCGCGCAAAGGCTTCTGCCGCATCGGTGGCGGCGGGCGCCGATCTGGGGTGCTTCCTCGCCTTCGCGGCGCGCAACTTTACGAGATGGTTTCCTTTCGAGCGCGTCGCGCGCGCGGTGTCATCAGCTTTCGCGGCCGAAGAGCTCAAATGGCGAGAAGCATACGCACGCGGCGTGCTGCAAGCCATCTATTGTCGTCTGCGGCGTCGAGTTTGGAGAAGACTGTGGGTGCCAGCGGCTTTTGGCGGCGGCGCGCATGGGGATCTCCATGTCGAAGTTTGAGCCGCTGCCAAATTCTGCCGCTTGGGGATGCAAAATGGCTACTGCGGGCGCTTTCGTAACAGGACTACCCCGCGTTGGTCGCCTGCCGTCCGCCCGGCGCAATTCGTTTTTCTGCGCTGGCTGCGTTGCTCATGTATAGTGGGATTCTGTGGAGCTGATCGGCCACAGGGCGATATCACCCGCATTTCGTCCTCCTTCAAGTGAGCAAATTCTGAAAGGAACTCGGTGTCTCTACGAGCCATTCGCCTCCCCTCCCACCAAACCAAAGCATCCAATGTGCTGCCGTAGTGGTCACTCTCTGGCGAGGGCTCTTGCCGCCCAATTGGGGACCGACAGCTTCCCCACTGACGGCGACGCCGGGCACCGAGGCGCCGCGTCGGCCGCTGCAGCTTGTGCGCTCGCCCCGCGTTGGACAGCTGCGCGATACTCCAAACGCGCAACAAATTCCCCACGGCAACAAGGCGGGGCATCGCGGTCCCGAGCCGCTGTTTGTGCGTGTCTGCGTCTGCACCGCTGGGCTCCGGCCCATCGGCGCCGAGCAGCTTACCCAAATGCACGGCAGCGATGTTCGGCACCGCGGCAGGAGGGGAGGATATATGCCTGTGCAACCGTCCGCTTCATTTCTGCCCCTGGGAGGGCGGCCGCACGCGACAGCTCTACGCCTGTGGCGAGGGCCGTTCTCGCCTTCCCCGCGGCCTATCGCGGACGAGAATGGACGCCCCGTCAACTCAACGGGAATGGGCACTCCCGCGGCGTCCAAAAACCCCTGCAAACCAAAGCTGCTTGCTTGAGAGGGGAAGCAGCTGCGCCTCACGCAAAAGAAAGCATTTTCCTCGCACGGCGTCTTGCATACCACGAAACGCCTCGTCTGAGGGAGTCCCGCCGCATTCCACCGCGGCCACCGCAAACAGGAGCCGGAACTCCCCTCCGCGCCGCCGCTCCGTGGCCGCGTGGCGCGGCAACACGCGCCCCCAGACTTCCAGGCGCAGCGCTCCGCCCCAACAAGTCGCGGCAGGTAGAGGCGGGGGGATCTTTGTCGGCGTCGTGTCCCGTGGGGGGGGGGGGGGGGTGTTGGTGGCGCGCGGCCGCTCCCGATGATGTGGGGCCCGCGGGGCGGTCAGTCGTGGCCTGTGGGATTGCGGGGGGCGCTGGCGCTGTTCCGTCTTCCGCGTTTACGCCGTGTTTGGTGTCGGTGGATTAGTTTATCTATTTGTATGTGCTTGTTTTCCTCGGGGTAGGTGTCCGTGCAGGCAACTCTGGATCTTCGGGTTCGATACGCGTTTTTTTTTCTCTGTGCTTTCGGGACTTTCTGGTGTGTGTGTGTTGTGTATTTGGCGTGCGTTTTTACTTTGCCTTGCTTTGCCTTTTTTTCCTTTTGGGAGCTTCTGGAGCAACATGGCTACGGAGGGAGGACAGTGTGGCGAGCCCATTTTTTTCGTTTTGGGGGCGACGGGAAGTGGAAAGTCATTGGCGGCTGTGAATGTTGCAAAGGCGCTTCAAAACCGATGTGGTGTTAGACATGTTGCAATTGTGAACTGCGATGTTATGCAGTTTTACGCTGATCTTCCAATTGCGACGAATAAGGTTTCTTCGTCTGAAATGGAGGATATTTATCATTGCTTCATTGGTTTCCTTTCCCCCGGCGGAGTGAAAATTCGAGACCCCACTATACCTTACAAAGGATCTGACAAAGAGGAATATGAGTCGATGCAGAGTTCGGAGGAAAATGAGGTGTATAATATTCACTCGTACGTGCGCGATGCGGTGAGGTTCATTAGGACTTTTTTTCGAGAACACGCTTCTGCTGCTATTGTTGTATGCGGAGGTACGTGCTACTATGCGCAGGCACTTTTATTCGATAATACTTTGACATTGGAAGATGATAAGGACTCAGTGTATGAGGAGAAAAAGTTTAATTTTTCTTCCTCTCTAGAAAACTACGAGGGTAAAAGTCTCTGGCAAGAGCTGAATCGAGTGGATCCTGCTGTAGCTATTCGCTATCATCCGAATGATACGAGGCGTATTTCCCGTCTTCTTGAGATTTATAAAAAAACAAATCGTTTGCCCTCGGAAATTTACGCCACTAGGCCAGATCCCTGCTTTCGCTTTTGCCCAACGGAATGCTTTGTACTATGGATACAGGTTCCGTATGAAAAATTGAAAACCAAATTAGATGAGCGAGTCGATAAAATGGTGCAACAGGGTATTGTGGAGGAATTTGTTGAGTTTGCACAAAGACGAAAAAATGATGTTTTTGACATTGGTTTAGCAAGGGCAATTGGTTTTAAGGAGTTTATTACAGCGTTTGCTGAAATCGACGGTCAAATGCGGGTAAAGGGCGAATGTGAATTGAAAAATTCTCTTGCTCTTTTGAAGAGCAATACCAAACGGTATGCTCGACAACAAGATCAATGGATCAAGAACCGTTTTCTTGGTCGTCTTCGTTTTGTTTTTACCTCGCTTCAAGGAACGAGGAATTTCATAACTATTGACGCATCGAAAATGTTGTCAGAATTTATTGAAACGGTTCAAAATGCAACAGAGTTTCTGTTGAAGAAAGATTCACAAATGATAGGTGGAGTAACATTGCCGTTAACTGAAACTAAAGATAAACCATCAGCGGTGAAACAAGAGTGGTGTGAGCTCTGTGAAATCTTTGTTTGCGGGGGAAATCAGATGAAAGCACATGCAACTTCGAAACGACATCGCGGTGCAGTAAAACACGCCGCTTTAGTGAGGGAACAGGGGGAAAAATACGGTCGCGTGATTCCTCGTAAAAGACAACGATTGAAATGAGATGAATTACATATATATACATATATATATTATATATAAATACAATGTTCAGCTTAATATTAATGACAATATGTCATTAGTGTTTGTCTGGATAGTCACTC
>NW_021705289.1:0-3354 GCF_003719485.1 Trypanosoma conorhini | reverse complement strand
CTACAGCAACACACACAATAATAAATAAAAAAAAAGCACAACCGACAACAACTTTTGAAATGATTTACCCAAAGTTGTTGGCGTCTCAAGAGCTTTCCCTCCGACGCATTACAGTGCAGCAGCACGGCTTCGCCACGCAACTTTTGGGCCAGGACGCGAATGGCGTGAGTGCATCTGCCAACAGCGCCAACGCAAGTGTGAGTAGCCTCTCCCTTCCGCGACAGGCGTCGGTTCGCAGTGAGCTGACATCGCCGTTGACGCTCAGCAGCGGAGGACAGGTTGGCGCCTCGTTTTCTCCAAACAAAACCGCCGCTTCTTCGCTGGCCCCAATCACCGGATGCGGGACGAACAGCACCGCACCGGCCTCAATTGCGCGTCCAAAGATACGAGTGCGCTCGGAGTGGGGCCTTGCCCTGCAGGATCTCGAACCATTTGTTTTGCCTGAGCGGCAACTGCATGGATCCCAGCCGTCTACGCGGCGCCGTGTAACTGTGCGGTACGTCGCGGATCAATACGACCGTCAGTGGATTGCGCAGAGGCAGGCGTCCTCCAATCCTGTGATGACGAAGGGTAAAACGGGAGGCATTGGACACCCAGCAGCGGCCTCGCCTTCGTCTGTGTCGTCGTCAGAATCTGCATCTGCGTCAGCAGCGCGCCAGAAGATTTCGCTTTCTCTTCTGGAGGATCTTATAACGGCATTTGAAGTGGGCTCCTACAGCAATCCTGAGATTCCCGTGCAGCGACAGCCCGTTTCAAGCTTTACTAGTGTCATAGCGACTGGGGCAGATGCGTCGGTGGTGGAGGAGGTGCGTCAGTATTGGTTAGGCAAACGACAAGCCCTGGGCGGCAATGTGCCATGTATTCCATCGCTCCACATGAACGTCGAAGAGGATAACCAAATGTCATTGTGTCATAGCGAGCTTCTTCAGTTGTGTCCACTGCCGTTTAATCACAGAGACTGGTCTGTCGCGGTACTGCAGCGCCGTATACCACAGAGTATGGATGTAAAGAAGACGACAGAAACTGACACTGCTGGGGTTAAATCTGAAGAAACGTTGTTATCTGGACGCAAGCGCCGACGCTCTGACACCGACAAAGTTGCATCGGGTGAAGCGATGCGTACTGCTGCAACAGCGGAGGAAGACGCAGCAGAATGGAAAGAGCGACATGCATTACTGTCATCTGGGTTGAAAGTCGCGCGGGCGGTATTGGAACGTGAGGAACTAAAGCTAGCTCACACACACCTCGCTCTCTACGAGTTGGCGCTTCTGCGGCAGGCTGCGAAGGAAGGGCGTGACTCCCTAGAGGGGGGCGGGGCTTCGTTGCCTGTTCACACGCCCTGGGCGAGCGATGAAGCTCTAAAGGAGGATTGGGAGGGCGACGAAGACAGGGATACGGGAAGTTATGATGGCGTGGGCAGTGGATTTCTTCCGGCGGCGGTGGAGAGTGTTATGGCCGTTGACAGGGGGTTGTGCTAATCGGTGCTGACGGTGGTGCGTGCAACGCGCGCGGAAGACAGAGCTAGCAGACACCTGCGCCTACCGTGAGAATGAGATGGACAGGGAGGACAAGAAACGTGTGCGGGTGCCGAGAGGTTGGAGGAATTGTCTACGCACGTCTTTTGTTTGTTTGCTTTTCGTTTCTATCCGTTAAGATAGTGATGTTGCTTGCCGTGGGCGGATCTCCCTTTATTGTTTATTCCCGTGGGGCGGTAGGTTTTTGTGTTCGCCGGCAGAAGTAGATAAGGCTGCAAGGTAGTTGTGATACTTTTAGGTATAAAGGGTTTTACAGAAGTATTTACGGTTTGCGGTGGGCGGCGGAAAACGTTTAAAGGTGCGGGGAAAATTAATATATACCGCACAGAATGCTTCGCTCGCCACAGCCGCGCTTTCCGCAGCAGGTTCCTGGCGGATACTTGCAACAACAGCAGCAGCAGCCACCGCCGCCTCAAGCTCAACAGCAACGGTCGGCGAATGTGCAGTCCCCCGCACAAGCAAAGCCGCCGCAGCAGATGGAGCATCAGGATGTGGTTCACGATACACAGTTTGACTACTATGGACAGCTTCTTGCGACCGCAAGTTCCGATCGCACTATAGGCATCCACGCCGTCCAAAACGGACAGGTGCAGCGTGTTGCCACCCTTACAGGCCACGAAGGGCCCGTCTGGATGGTAAGTTGGGCGCATCCACGATTTGGCATTGCCCTTGCCTCCGCCGGCTACGACCATAAGGCAATTATATGGAAAGAGGTGCACCAGGGCACGAAGCAGTGGGCTCCAGTGCACGTTATTGACTGCCATCATGGTAGCGTTAATGCTGTAAATTGGTCCCCAGAAAGCCCAATGGTAGCAACTGCCAGTAGCGATGGAACCGTGGCGGTGACTGCGTACGAGGGTGGTGTCTGGCGTGAGAGCCTAAAACTCAGCAACAATAGCAACAATATTGCCCATGCGATGGGGGCGACGAGTGTTTCGTTCGCGCCTGTTTGTCCCGCCCTGAGTGGTGTCGTATTGTTGGCTTCTGGGGGCTGTGATTCGCACGTGCGCTTGTGGTGCCTGCATGAGGGAAACCCAACGGTGCATCCCTTTGAGCTTTTGGACGTTTTGGACGCCCATACCGACTGGGTACGTGATGTTGCATTTTCCCCTCTCTGCGGTGCAACGCGGCACGCCGTTATCGCCTCTTGCGGGCAAGACAAGAGCGTTATCATCCACCGCAAGCCATGGGACCAGGTAGAGGCGCTCACTCAGGAAAGACGGCAGAACAGTAGTGGAAGTGGGACGCAACTGCAGCCAACGAAGGAAGTTGGCGGAAAGTGGGAACGCAGCGTGGTGCTTTTTGACGAGCCTGTGTGGCGCCTGTCATGGTCCCCGGCAGGGGAAATGCTGGTGGTGACAACCGGCGACTCGGAGGTGTACATCCTCCGCGAGAACGGAGAATTCACGCAGCCGTGGCTGAAAACTCCCCTCAGCGAGTACCAAAACCAATCACAGTAGGGAGCAGCAAGGCGGAAAAGGAAGCGTTTGGGCCCTTTAGAGGACACCGAGGAGCGGCCGGAATTGGGGGTGATTGTGTGGGTATAAGAAGAAGAAGAGGCGAGAGCAACGCGAAGATTGAACTTACACCGAGTGAGGAGAAGGATCTTGTCTTCGCGTCTGAAGGATTAGAGATGCCTTCCGTTTTTTGTGTTTTACTTCAAGCCTTCTCGAGGTTGGCGTCAGGGAATAAGAGGAAGCGAGGCCTGGTGGGGTTCCCGTTGCTTTTTCTTCTTTCTGGTTTTCTTTTTCGGTGTTGCATTGTGTGCGTCTGTCTGTTCGTCTCCCTCCCTCCCGCCCTCCCCGTGTGTGTGTGTGTG
>NW_021705290.1:0-3353 GCF_003719485.1 Trypanosoma conorhini | reverse complement strand
AGGCAAGACAGGAATGCAGGAAAGGCAAAAGAGCGATAAATAGTGAGAAATGCGTACAAACATATTTAATAAAACAAGTTCCACGCCCCAAACTAGATAGGCGCAAAAAGAAACTGGGAGCAGTTCACAACCTCGGTGGGGGAAAAAAACACCCACCACCGCCACCGCCGATCAGACACCCCTCCCGTAGCGCGGGGCAACGCACGAACGAATGCCGGCAGTGCGTGGGACGAAAAGCGCGACCGCGCGGCAACTCGTCCCGAAAACAAAACGGGGAGAAAGCAAGCGCCAGTCGCCACGCCACGCCCCCGCGACGCCCTCTGGTCGGCGCCAAGCCCTCGCTGCGCCGCGTCCGCCGCCCCTGCCGCCTCGCCCGGCTTCCCGCCAGTCATGGGGCCCCAGCCGTGTCCTCCGTGACGGCCAGCTCCTCGGCAACGCCATCCCAGGCAGTCGGCGCCGCGGTCTGCGGTGTCGCGGCGCTCGCTTCTGCAGGGCGCTCGCGCGCGTGCGGCGGCGGCGGCGGCAGCGGGCGCCCTTCCTCCCCCGCGGGCGGCCGTTGCAGCGGGGACGGCGACAGCGCAAGCGCCTCCAGCACCGACCTCGTGCTGCTGGCCGGCAGCCACGCACCACGCCGCCGAAGCTCCTCCGGCGCGAGCCGCAGCAACGCGCACGACTCCGATGATATTTGTCTCTCGGGTGTCGGCGGTTTTGTTATTGTAGTTTTGTTTTGGGTTGCTTTGAGCAATGGCGTGTTATTTTTCTTTGTTATTATTATTTATGTGTTTTGGACGAAGTTCTTGGCTAGTGTTGCTTTTTTTTGTTGCGTGTTTGGTGTTTTTTTTGTAAGTGGTGTAGGTCTCTGTTGTTCGTATTTTTTTAGTGTTGAAATTTGTTTCTATATCTGTTTCGTTGCCAGTGTTATTATTTTTTTTTTGGCGTTGTTGCTATCGCGTCTATGCTAACTGACAAAATGTGCTGTGCCCAGCTTTCTCATTTGTTTTGTAGCAACCTGGGTGAAGTCGCTTTCGTACGAATTTGAAATTTATTGTGGTTTTTTTATCCTTGTGACCACTAAGTAATAATTGTGGTTCGGTTTTCCCTGTCTGAACTCAATACAGAACAAAAACGTGCTACGCTGATTAAGTGAATAGGGGAGAAATTTGACTGTAGGCTCAGGGGAGTATTTTTTGTTATCGTGATAGGGCGATCGTATTATGTGTTGTAATATCGAAAAGGTGATGCTCTTTCTTCGTTTGTATCTATTGTCAATCATGAGAAGAGTTCGCGTTCAAGTGAAGCGCTTGGTTTGCGAGTAGTGTTGAACGTTACAGAAATCGTTCTCTATCATGGAACTTTTTTAGCGGAGTGGCAGCAGTGTCTATGGGATAACAGGGATTTAAGCGATTGCAAAAAGACTTACTACGTATTTTGAATTGTCCGTTTGTTGGACTCCTATATAATCCTTTTGTGAAAGTTGTGTTCTTTAATTCAAGAGCATAAATGAATTTTCTTGCCATTCCATGCTGTAGCACGGCTTCAGTGCTGACATTGTTGTTAAACAGGCAATCCATACAAAGTGGAGTGATAATTCTGTGAATACTTGCTATGCTCCTTGTGCATTCCCGTGCCAAAAAAAGACGCAATAGTTAATGAAGACCCAAAGAAGCCTTACTTTCTTTGTTGTTGTTTTGATTATGTTGCGGCATTTACTTCTTGATGTTGGGAGGTTTTCACTCCACACTTATCTTTTTTTTTTGGATGAGGTGCAGGAGGCTTAACAGGATCGACGGCGCACAAATATTTCATGAAGAGCTTTTTCCTTAGCAATGTTTGATTTTTTTGTTTGCGTTCTTGCACTCTTTATTCGTTTCAATACATTGCTGTTTGTTGTCTTTTGCTTTATTCTCGCATCATTTTACTCTCTCAGTTGTTAGCAGCCGATATAATTTGTAACGTAGGCATGTATTTTTTTTGATAGTTCCTACAAATTTTTCTATTTGAGGTCCTTTTACATAATAATATTTGCTTTTTTTTCGCATTCTTACTCCACGGGAGCAAGCATTTCTTGCGCCTTCATGGGTAGTCTGCAGAGTCACCTATCGATTTGCGAACAACATCTATAATAATAGGATGCAAAGCTGACAAGAACACTCTGCTCACATATTGTGCTTTATTGGCTTTCTCATTGTCAGGTGGTCCCAAAAAAGAAATGGTGTGTATTGGCTTCAGTAAACAAGCACAACAGCCCGTGTAATATATTAATGCAACTCTCACTTGCACAGGTCTCATCATTCCCAAAAAAGGATCAGCGAACACTATCATTTATTGTAGATCCCTACCTTTACCATAGAGGGAGGTGCATTTTTTGACATTAAACATCTCTGACTTTATGTGGGCCATAAATGACGCAAAATTGGGTGTTATAACAATTACCAAAGCTTTTACTTCATAAAAAAAAATAAATACTTTTTACCCCTCTGAAGTTAACAGGAAAAAAAGTGAACTTATACACACTTTCAAAAAGTGCCAACAGAACGCGGATTCTTTGGGGTGTACAACTCAGAAAATAATATAAGGCACCTGTACAGCTATTTTCCAATATTTAACTGAAGCCCAAAAGAAGATAGCTAACCTTTTGTGAATTGGGAAATTGCCCCATTTTTTGAAATAAAAATTTTCCCTTTTTACGGGTTGTACCGTGAATACACGACTCCCATTTTTACATACTCTGTCCAAAAAAAAACACACACATACACAACAACACAAAAAACTAAAATCCCATTAAGAACATTTTAAGAAATCAACCTCTTCACCATTAAATCTACAACGTATCTTTAGAAGCAACTATTCATAGAAACCAACATAATAAAACAAACAGCAAGAGCAACTCCAAATCAGGACAAGATGGCGGCCGACGCAAAGACTCTTTTCGGAAAGTACGCGCTAAGCAAGCTGAACGGAAAGGGCGCCGAAAAGGGCGAGTGGGATGTTCCCTCTCTGACGCTGGAGGCGGACGGAGATAAAGTGCGGGTTCATGCGAAGGTGGCCAACACAATGAACGGCACCCTGAGGTACGAAAACGGCAGACTTACTGGGATGCTCATGTCGACTATGATGATGGGGCCACCGTTCCATATGGACGTGGAGCGTGCCCTTGGCGCCGGATTCGAACAGGGGATGCGCGTCTCGCGCGAGGGTGATACGCTGACCCTCTCCCACGACAAGGACACCCTGGTGTTTGTCGTGGACAGCAGTGCCGCCGCGTAAGAGTGTGCGGTGTGCGGTGGTGGTGGGGATGTACGATAGTTTCTTTTATGTGCTTTGTATATAGCTCTGCTTTGTTTTGTTTTTCC
>NW_021705288.1:0-3358 GCF_003719485.1 Trypanosoma conorhini | reverse complement strand
CAACATAAAAACGACAGGCAAAGCGAAAGTACAAAAAAAAAACAAAACTTAGATGTACCGGGCGGCTAGCTTGAATGAAGGGATGAGCGGGGAGGGAAGAAAAGGGGAGATGCCGAGTCTTGCTGGGGCGGAGGAGGTGTGTGGGGGAATGTGTGTGATGCTTCCCATTCTTCTATGGGCCTCGTCTTTTATCTTTATTGAATTTTTCTTTCTTACATACCTCCACTCCTTGTTTAAATCCCCCCTCTTTTTTGTTTTTGTCGTGGTGGTGACTGTTGTTGTTGGTTTAGTTTTGGTGTGGCGCGTTTTTTTTTTTTTGCTCCCCGCGTGGGTGCGGAAGGAGGGCGGGGGCACAGGCGCCCCCTGCGGCTCTCTGAGCGGGCGCAAGGGCGTTTTTAGGGGCCGCTCTCGCATCACGTGTGGCGTCCCGCCTGTGCGGGAAAATAGGCAATGAAGGCCCACCTCGCGGTGGTCTTCTCAATGTTTTTTTTCTTTCTTTCTTCTTATTTTATTATTATTCTCTTCTCTCTCCGCTTGCTGCCGCTTCGCCTCTATGGTGGGGAGTGCCTGCCGTAATCCGTCTCCTCCCCCCCCCCCCCACCGCTCTTCTTCTTCCTTTGCGACATCTTCTGCTTCACTCCCTCCCCCCCCCCCCCCGCCCCCAGGCGTGTGGATGCGTCCGTCGCGTCGGTGCACGTCGCGGCAGCGCGGGCGCACGGACGATGAGGCGGCGCCGTCGCCGCCCCTACGGGCGGACGGGGCTCCGCTTGCGTCGCAGCTGAAGTTGCAGCTCTACCGCATCTACGCCAGCGTGTCGCGTCAGCGGGAATGGTTCAGGCTGCATGAGTCCAACGTGAGGGGCCTCACTGAGGAGGCGGAGGCGCTGCGAGGTCGCTTCTTTCCCCATGAACCCGGCCTGTTAACGGCGGTGAGTGAAAACGCCAACGTCACAGCAGCAGCGCCCTCTTCATCGCAGGGCCTTCCCGCTACTGAAGGGAAGGACGTGGACGAACTGGCTCCAAAGCCATGGGGTAGCGTGCGCCCGTGCCCGACTGAGTCCCCGCCCGCCGTGGGTCGCGGCTTCCCATCGACGCTCTGGAGGCCACGTTTGCTTCCATCACGGCAGGACCACGGGGCGTGCGCTCTGCCGCTGCCTTCCGGTGGAGGCGGCACGCGCGATCCTTTTAACGCCGTGCTCATTTCCTCGGCAACGGATGCAACCAGTTGCCGTGTTGCCGCGGAGGTGCGGCGTGTTGTGCCGGAGTATCTCCTGCAACTTTCACCAGACTGGATTCATAGCCGCCTAGGAAGCGTGGGAGGAGCGGGAGGAGGAGGCGTTTCAGCAGCGGAGGCCACATCGGCCCTCGCTGCACTTCTTATACCGTTACTGCAGGCGCTTCGAGGCGTCGTAGATGTGGCTCGTTGGCTTCTGGGCTCGGGCGACGTCGCCGTCGGGGTTTCGGCCCCCGACGGGCCTGTCACATTTAATCCACTTCGTGCCGTTGCCAGACATTTGTTTTACCTCCTTCACGAAACACTCTGCTGTGCGTCGTCGTGGATGACGGAGGCCTCGCGGTCGGGATCGACGGCGGCGGCGCACATAATGAGCGCCGAGGAGCGGGCGGAGGCCACAGAGATTCTTTTTTACCTGCTGGATGACCGCGGCGGTGGCCCGTTGGTGCTTCAGCTTCTTTGCACAGACCACAACACAATTCGGGTTCCGCCGCGGTACACGGAACACGCGGCACAGACATTGGCCACCACTGGCCTCTTGCCACGTTCGATCGTGAGCGAGGCCTTTGACTTCTTAGCCGTTTGCTTCTTGGGAATGTGTGTTGAGGAATAATGCTGGGGGGATGGCGGTGACAAGTTTCTCCTACTACTCTCTCTTTTTTTTTGTTTTTGTTTCAATAAAAATGTTTTTTTTTTTTGTTGTTGTTGGCCTCATATGACGTGTGATGTGGTGCGTGAGTTACGGACACGTTTCGCGCCACATGTTATATCTCCGCCTTTTTTTTTCTTTTCTTTTTTGAGGGTCATACCGCCCTCCACGGATGTCGCATGGCGACAATGAGGCGCCCTGCAAGCCTGCAGAGTACGTAGAGGGCGCCGGCGGCCCCAACAGCTACAGCAGGAATGCGTCTTCGACGCACAGCCTTCCGCACTCGCTTGTGCCGTCAGAGGTGTATATTCCAAACCGACTTGGGAGCACGACGATGCACCTGGACGGTGAGCTGCGGCGCGACCGTGCGGCGGTGGAGAAGATTGTGTTGTACAAGGAAGTGAAATATAATAGGATTAACGCACTCAATCGTTTTGTTATTTTTCTTCTTTGCTTACTTGTTCCTTGCGTGTTTTGCATGGCCATTGGGGTGGGATCGACGGAGTGGCTTGTGGTGGCTAAAGACCACAACTACAGGTCCATAGGGCTCTTCTTCGCCTGCCTTGACGGCGTGGCGGGGTTGTGCCTGCGACGCGGGAGCTCGTGGTATCCGCGTGTGCTGCGGGACCGGGTTACGGGAAAGACCATTTGCGAGGCGTCCCACGCGTTTGTGCGGGCGTATATCACTTCCATGTGGATGCTCGGCCTGGTGCAATTTATATGTATTATGCTGGGGTTGATTGTGGCGCTGCGGATAGCGAACCGCCCCACCCGCTCGCACAGTTCCTTTGTGGTGATGTGTTTGCTACTGCTGGCGCTGCTGTGCGGCGTGGTGGTCTGCGTGCTGTTTCACTTCTACACACGCTGCGAGCGACAGTTGTGCAAGTCGTTGCGCGATCCCTCGTTGGGGTGCCACGTGGAGTACGACTGGGGCTTTGAGGTCTACATCGCGTCCATCTGCTTCAACTTCTGCGCCTGCATCACCTCCTTATGCCTGTGGTCCTACCCCCACTCTCTCCGCGCCCGCACGGACCAGAAGTACGAGCAGCGGCGCGAGCAGGAGCGCCGGCGCAGGGAGCGCGCATCGACGGGGGCCGCCGAGAAGGGCAACCCCGTGAATCGCCTGTTGCGGCCAATACTTGGGGAGCCGGAGGGTCCGGTGTACCTCACCGCCGAGGAGTTCAACATCACCATCGAAGGCGCCGACGACTGGGTCTACGACGACAGGAGCGACCTCTTCTACAGCTTTGAGCTGGACATGTTCTGGGACCCGCTGACGCGGGACTACTACAGCCGCGAACTGCGCTCGTGGCAAGTCACCCCGCAGGGCATGATGGGGCTGCGCAGCGCCGGGAAGAGCAGGGCCGACGGCTAACTCCCTTTTCGCCGCCCTTCTCTCTTTCTTTCTCTCCCCGCGTGTGGTTTACGTCTACGCGGGTGTGTGTGTGTGTGTCCCGAGCAGAGACAAGCAACGAA
>NW_021705287.1:0-3361 GCF_003719485.1 Trypanosoma conorhini | reverse complement strand
AAAACGAGTCCTTCGGCGGCGCCTATCCCGAGCATCCGAGCCTCCGGGAAGAAACGATCGGGAAGTATGTTTGGCATCCCTGCGCGCGCCTACCCTAGAGCAAGAACGGAGGCGGGGGGTACTGATGGTAGAGCACGTGCAGAATAAACGCACACTGAAAACAAACAAACAAACAGTGCCCGGACCCACGACGTTGGGCCGATATCTACGGATGAGGCAGTCGACGCTCTCTTCAGCTCGCTGCTGTACACAAGAGATGAGTTGTTTGCCCTCTACGCGAAGGTGGGTGCGGGTGAACGCTCAGACATTCTTGTCTTTGCGCGCCTCCCGCAGCAGCTGCGGCGCATCAAGACTGTGCTGCAAACCTGGAAGGACGTGGACGCCAGAGTCGCAAAGCTTTGCGGCCCCGCCACCACCCCCGCTGCTGCGGAGGACGCCGCAGAACGCGCTGCTGCCTGCGTCGGTGCTATGCCAACGGACGGGCTGGTTGGGTTCTTGTCGAACAATGGCAACAACACCCACTGGAATGACGAGTACCTTGGGGTGGGTGCCACGGTGTCGGGGGAAGCAACGAAGGTTGCCAATGGCTTTGCGCTGGCAGGGCGTGGTGCATCGATTGTGTGGCCGGTGGGCGGAGGATGGCGGAATCCCGGGCAGGGTTCTGTGGGCGAGGAGGTGACGCTTGTGGCGACGGTGACCATCAACAAGGCGCCACAGGGTGCCACCCCACTGCTGGGCGTGGGAAACGCGGGGGCTGGAATGTATCTGGGGCTGTGGTACGACGAGCAGAAGCACTGGAGGACGGAGTTCGGGGCAGGAGCGGGAAATGATGCTGAAACACTGACGTGGGAGGAGGGGAGGACGTACCGAGTGGTGCTCACGGTGCAGAACGGCACGGGCTCGGCGTACGTCGACGGGCAGCTTGTGGGGAGTTTGGAGGATAAACCTCCATCTATTGATGTGCTTCTTTCGTCTCCGACTACTCGTGAGCAACTTCAGCGTGAGAAGCCGCCGGAGAGGGTCTCGCACATCCTCGTTGGGGAATACAGGTACCGCGAAGAAAAAGCAGAGTTCCACGTGACGGTGACGAACGTCTTGCTGTACAGCCGCTGCTTCCACGCCAGCGAGGTTGTGGCGCTGGAGAGGAAGGAAGAGGGGGAGGTCAGCGTGACGGAATCGGAGGTGCCTCCCCGCACCGCCGCATCCGCCGCCAGTGACCCGACGAACTCTGCGCACGGCGTGGCTGCAGCAGCTGGCGGCGTGTCGGAGGAGCCGTCAGGGGCCGCCGGCACTGGCCCCGCGACGACCGACGCGGCTGGGAGTTCGGCGGGGGATGCGTCGGTGCCGCGCGGTGGTCCGGCGCCGGGCCTCAACAACGCCTCCGTCGCACTCGCAAAGGAGGCTGCGGGCACAGTGCAGAGGGAGGCTGGCGGCGGCGACGGCACTGCGTGTGGGCGTGTGTCTGTGATGCTCTCGCTGCTTCTGCTTGCGCTGTGGGGCCTCTCCGCGCTGTGCTGAGCGGCGGTGGCGTCGCTGGGCCGCGGCACGCAGAGGGAACGCGTGTGCGTCCCCCTCCAAGTTAATTGCTGATCCGCCGCGGATCGTCTTTGCTTCCCGGTCATGTGCGAGTTCTCCCGTTGGGTTGAACGCCGGGGACAATTCTCTTCTTTTCTTCTTTTCTAAACACTTTTTTGTTCTTGCTTTGCTTCGCCCACTCTCCCCACGGAGGGGCGGGCGGCACTCGCGGCTGTCGGCTGCTCCCGCCCAGAGACGCGCAGAGCGGACGGTTCTTCGTGCGCCGCGCAGAGGGGGCGGCGGGTGGGCGGGGCGACGGCACGCTGAGGTGCCGCCAATGAAAAGTGAGCGCTGCGTGGGCAATGAGAGGGACTTTTTGGGGTGGAGCGAACATATATCTTTTTGTTTTTCCTTTTTTTTTTGTTTTTGTTTTCTGGAGGCGAAAATGCACGCGGCGCGGTGTTGGAGGGCGTGGCCGGCCGTATTTGTCTGCCTGCGTCGGTTTCCGTTTTAATTGTTTTTGCTCTTCCGTAAGTCTTCTTTTTTGCTCACTTTGTTTCCGCACGGCGGTCGTGCGACTCACCGCGGGCTGGACCGCGGCGCCGTGCCCGGTGTGGCCGCCGTGCTGCTTCCCTCCTGCCTCCTTCGCTGCGTGCGGGCGTGGCTGGTGATGTGCCTCTCTCTCTTTCCTTTCCTTTCTCTCTGTGTGTGTGCCTTTGGGTGCCGTCCGCCGCTGGCATGTCGTGCGCCCCGGCGTGTTCGTCTTCTTTTTGGCGACTGCGGCGGCGTGGGGATGTTTTGCGTTGCCCCAGCCGCGCGGGGAGGGGCTTGCCGATTCCCCCGCGTGTTTGTTTGGGTGCCTGCAGCGGCGCCGGGGGTAAAATGCGGGGCCCCAAACGCTGCTGCTCTGCCGCGTGTTTCCGCGGCGCGAACTCGTGCGGACGCCGGACCGTGGCACTGGCGGGTTGAGGGTTGGGCCGACTGCGGGGACTGTGGCGGCTGCGGCAGCCCGTGCCCGTGCCCTGCTGATTTTTTGCGGTGCTCGGCGGCGGATGCATGTGGGCCGCTCGGGGCACGTGTTTGTTTTTTGCCCCGCACGTTTGTTTGTTGCGTTGCCCGCCACGCTGCGGCGGTGCTGGCGCCACGCACGAAGAGGAGCTCGCAGCCGCCGCCCCGCAGGAAAAGACGCGGGCCGCGGCACGCACCGCCGGTCGGACGCGCGGCTTCCCCGCGGGCACCGTCACCCGCACCTTCGCGTGGCGGCGGGGGCACTTGGCTGCTCAACCGTCGCTGTGGGCTTCTCGTGCGGGTGCCGGACTGTCGCCTCCACCGCCCCCCGCACGCGGCCTGCGCTGCCCCCCCCCCACTGCTGCGCCCGAAACCATCGCCGCCATCGCTGTTTTTTTCTCTCCACACTTGTCTTCGCACACACACACACAACCGACGCGCACGCGATGCGCCTGTAGTGCCGTGCAGGTGGATGCCCTCTTTGCAGCCTGCGCTGGCAGTGCCGTGTGCGGCTACTGCTGCGGTTTCCTCGCGGGCCGTGAAGAGAAGGGAAGGAAAACGCACAGCACGAGGGGGAGTGCGCTGTGGCTAACTCGTTTTCCTTGCGGGAGCCGCCTCATTTGGGTGGTGGCTGCGCGCCCACTTCCCGTGTGCATGTGCGTGTGGGGGCGGCTGCTCTTCGCTGCTCCGTCGTGGATGAATGCCGGTGCTGTGCGTCTTTCTTGCGTGGCTGCGTGAAGTTGCTCGGCTGCCGCCTTTTTTCTTTTTTTTGCCACCTGCTCTCTTCACTCTCTCCGCTGCACTCCCTCTCCATCCCTCTGCTTCTCTTGTTTCCTGC
>NW_021705286.1:0-3363 GCF_003719485.1 Trypanosoma conorhini | reverse complement strand
CCGGTAGGGGGGTTGGTAAAAACTACACCACGCAGATGCTGGAAAAAGCAGGCGGGAACACGCGAACGGCAATAGCCTGCAGGGGGTCGGTGCCAGGGAGCGTCAGGCACTCGCACGGCAGGGTGTGGCGGACCAGAACGGCAACGCCGCCGCCGCGCCCACTGCGGGCCCGGTGGAAGTCCGTGTACCCAATGAACCTCGTCGCCGTGGCACTCTGGTTCTTGACCTCCTGGAGGAGAACGATGTCTGGCTGATGCCGGGCCAGACGTGCAGCTAGTGCGATGTTCTTGAGAGGCGAAAGGCCCGCGATGTTCAGCTGTCAGACGACAACGGAGCCGTCCTCATCGGGGCCCGGGTTCTTACGCGGACATCCCCGCAGCGGGTGATGTCGACGGAGTGACCGAAACGAATCGGTCGTGCAGTTTTGTCGGCCGGCCTGCACGCAGACCGCTTCACCTCCCCACGCCGGACACGGCGTGGAACCTTCTCGAGGGGCGAGGTCGTCTTGGTCTCCGTCGTGCTCGCAGCAGTGCCCCGCTGCGGAGTTCTCGTGGTCCAAAGCCCCAGCACCGCGACAAGGTGCGACTGTGTCGCTGGAGGCTTATACAGTTCCCTTGCCCTCTCCTCGTTTTGTTTTGTTTTTTTTTGAATTTTTTTCCTTGACTCTTGCCGTATCCCTTTTTTTTTTGTTCCTCGCGGAACGCCGCGCAGGAGCAGGGCGGGGGTGTGGGGGATCGCAGTGTCTCAACTGTAGAAATGCGGCGCACCGCGCTTCTGTCGCGCACTGCACGCCGTGGCCCGGGGGGCTGGACGGAGCCGACGCTGCGGCGGGCCGGCACCTTCGTGGACGAGCGTGCCGGCGGCGCCGCGGCGACAGCGACAGCGGCAGGAGCAAAGGGCCCCGCGACCTCATTTCTTGGCGGCCCTTCCTCCGCTGTGAAGGGCGTGTTCGGGGTGGAGGACTTCTCTATGATCAAGCGGCAGCAGATGACGCTCACGAAGCTGATTCATTTGACTATGGACGCGACATTTCGGCCGAAGGACCCTGACAGTTATGCGCACGGCGGCGACGGCGCGACGCAGCGGGCGGCGCTGCGCGAGGAGCTGAAAACGATGGACCACCGCATTACCCCCTTTGCCCATGAAGAGCTGCTCAACGACTACCTCAAGAACGTCATGGCGTTTACTGGCCCATCTGGGCAGGTGTGTGACCGGGAGCTGCTGCGGGGGCGCTTGGTGGGCTTGCTTTTTTTTACGGAGTCGGAGCGGTCGTTGACCTTTATGCGGCAGCTGCAACCTTTTCATCAGAGGCACCGACAGGACTTTGTGGTTGTTGGTATTTCCATGGGCGGCAAGGAGATGGTAGATGTGACGCGGCAGCATGGCTTTTTTCACTGCACCCACCGCGACGGCGCGACGTGGGTGACGCGGGACGCAGGGGTCATGGTGCGGCCGCTAACGCCACTCCCGCGCTTGATTGTGGTTGACGGCACAAGTGGCGAGGAGATCACGCGTAGTGGATTGACGGCGGTGGTGACGCACCCGGAAACGTGCTTTGCGGCGTGGCGCCGTGGGGCTCCCGGACACGAGTGGTGGGACTACTTCAAGACGTTTTACTTGTAACCGGGGCCCTCCGCCACACATTTTCTCTCTTTTGTTTTGTTTGGCGCTTCTGTGGGAGTTGCGTGTGGCGTGAAGTTGCCCGTGTGTGGCGGGAGGTGAGTTGTGGGGTGGGTGGGTGGGTGGGGTGATTCTGCCGGCAGGTGTGCGTCGCCTCTGTGGCGAGCCACGGGGGCGGGCGGGCGGTCGTTTGTCCTTCGCCTCCCCAACAGGCCCCTCCCAGTTTTTATTTTTATTTTTATTTTTTCCTTTTTTTCTTTTTTTTTTGTGTGTGTAGTTTCTTTTCGCGGCCACCGGCGTCGCAGGCGTGTCGCACGCGCGCGGGGAGGGGGGCGGATGGGGGGCGGCGCCTCGACGCGGGCGCGGGAGGACGCGACCACCACCAGCCGCGTCACGTACCGCAACGGCCACCCAAAGGCGCTCGGCGACGAGGTGATCGGCTGCTTCAGCACCTGCGACGACACCGGCAAAGTCGTCGCCCCACCCGGGCTGCTCTACCGCATCGTGGACCGCAGCAGGCGGCGGTGGTCCTTCTACAACGACACGACGGAGTACAACATGGCGGTCACCGGCCACTTCGGCCCGCGCAACGTCATCAAGGCGCTGGGGAAGGCAAAAATGTGGCGCGAGATGCCGGGGGGGCTCCTCATCGTCGAGCTCGTCGTCCCGCCGCTGCAGACGGAGCCCTACTTGGAAGGGCTCGTCACAGACGGATTCGACCTGCGGTTTCGGGCCCTACCGACGTAAAGCGGCAGGAGCAAACCACAGCGGCACCGCCTCGCGCCTTCCTTCTCTGCCCGAGGCGCCCAGCGACGCAAAACAACAACAAAATATGATAATACCAACGCCGCATTGCAGATGCATCCATGACAGGCTGGCTGCGCCGATCCGGCGGCAACGACAAAATGGTAATGTATACTTATCTCCCGCCACACTACTACTCATGTCAATGCCCAACGTAATAATGGAATAAAACAAAACAGCAACAACAACAAAGAGAAGAGGACCGTCATGTCACAGTCGTAGAACGTACACAATATTCACCGTCACTCCGCACGGCAGCAGGAACCCTGTACGAGTCACGTCGGCAGCTAGACGGAAAAACCGTAGAGTTGATGCCTACAACCCGGCAACACTGACAACACCGTAAATGTGTACATGTTTTTTTTTTTGCTGTGCCGTGGCTACAACTACGCCGAAAAAACGTTTCACACGACATCAAACGACACTGAAGGTTTCGCTGGCTTCGGTAACTTGCCCTGCCGCACCCGTGCCCGCCTCCTCCTCTGTGCCTGCGTGCGCCGCATACCGTTGTCTCCCCATCTCCCCCTTTGTTTGTTTGCCCCTCCCCCGCCTGGCGCGCCCGGCAGTCCGTTCTAGCTAGGCTTTCGAGCTCTTCTTCAAACACCCAGTTAACTCTCCTTCTTCCCAACATGCGTGAGGCGATTTGCATCCACATTGGCCAGGCCGGTTGCCAGGTCGGCAATGCGTGCTGGGAGCTGTTCTGCCTGGAGCACGGCATCCAGCCCGACGGCGCGATGCCCTCCGACAAGACGATCGGCGTGGAGGACGACGCGTTCAACACGTTCTTCTCGGAGACCGGCGCGGGCAAGCACGTGCCGCGTGCGGTGTTCCTCGACCTGGAGCCGACGGTGGTGGACGAGATCCGCACCGGCACGTACCGCCAGCTGTTCCACCCCGAGCAGCTGATCTCCGGCAAGGAGGATGCGGCCAACAACTACG
>NW_021705267.1:1739-3488 GCF_003719485.1 Trypanosoma conorhini | reverse complement strand
ACACACACACACACACACACACACGCGGTTGCCGGCCTTCATTTGCTGTGCGCTACACGGAGTGCCCAAATGAGGCACGACGCCGCAGCACCGTGAGGTGCAAATGTGAGGTGTGCGTGTGCGACCGGGGCAGTTGTTCTTTTTTTCGTGCAGGTAATAAAATACACAAATGCATCTCTCACGGTCCTCTTGTGCTGCCGGACACGTGAGGTGAAGGAACACCACCTGCAGAAGTGAGTTCGTTTTTTTTTCTCTTCTTTTTGGGAGGGGCATTGCGGGGTTTCCATTTCTTTTCTTTTCTTTTAATTTTTTTCGTTGGGGCAACTCACTGCGGCTCACGCTGAGTTTGTGCGCCGTGTCCGCCGCTGTCGCTGCGTGTCTCCGCGTCTGTTTTTCCCCCGCCGCCGACACGCCCCCATTTCCTCCTCCTCCTCCTTCCCGCTAGAAGAGGCAGCGTCAGTCCACGACGGTTCTTTTTTTTGTTGTTGTTGTCGTCCGCTGCGGTGGCGCGGGGTTGACGGAGCTTCCGGCCGCCGCTTTCTGCGTCCGTTGTGGCGGGAGGGAATAGACGGGGTTTGCGTGCGGCGTGTGTCGCACTGCGAGTGTGCGCGGGCGCTGCTTCATAGCGGCCTGCGGTGCGGTGCCAGCCGATGAGAGCGAAGCGGCGGCAGACTCTGCGGTGGTCTTTGGGCTCGCCCCGTCCCTCTCGCTACGTGCGTGTGTGTGTGCGCGCCCATTTCTTTTTTGCCTCTCTCCCCTTCTCTCATTCTCCTTTTGGCCTGTGGCTGGTGTTCGGCTGCAGCTCAAGCCAACAACAACCACAAAAAAAATGCCTGCAAAGCGAACGAGGACGCGTGCTGGTATGAAGAGGGAACGTTCCACCACTAATGCGCCGCGGGGGCAGCGCCCAGCTCGCGTCGACCGCAGTCTTGGGCAGCCACCTGCGGCCGCGGAGGAGACGCAGGACGCCGCCCCTCTTCTGGGGAGTGGGCTGCGTGCGGCCCTCTCTGCGGCGGGGGCGTCTGTGGAGAGCGTCACGTTGGGGAAGATGGAGGGCCTCTACGAGTCCATGTTCGATGCGAGGTGGGGCCACGTCCTGGAGGTTCCCGACGGCAGCGGGGGGGCGGGGATGGAGCCGAGGGAAGGCAGGCCGCCGGAGCCGTGGGGGTGGAAGGTGGAGGGGGCAACTGTTCTGATGGACGACGGTGCGGCGCAATTCTCTCCACCGCGCCCCAGGCTCCTCGTGCTCACCTCGGAGAGGGAATGGCCATACGCGTGGAGCAATGCGACGAGCATCCGCGACTGCTACGTTTACTCCGAGGTGGAGCGGGTGTGGCAGATCGTCAGGGGCGACCTGGACGGGTCGTTGGGCACGCACGGCGGAGCGAACTCCGCGCCTGTGCGGCGTGTCTTGACCGGGACGTCCGGGATCGGGAAGTCGATGGCGGCCTGCTCCTACCTCCTCTACCAGCTGCTGCACTACGACGCAGAGCAACTCCCTACGGTTGCGTACTTCGTTGGGAGCAGAGCTTTCCTGTTTGACAAGGCCACCAAAACGATGTCGCGCCTCCCTCGGTTGGGCTCGGCGACGGAGAGTTTACTGGAGGTCGCCACGCGCACGAGGGGGTATATTATCTGCGACGTGATGTGGGGAAAGCGGCAGGCGTTGTCCGTCAAACTGCCCCCGCCGGCTGGGGCATGCTCGTCGTGCTGCCCCCAGAAGAAACTCACTACAGGGAGTGGGAGGAT
>NW_021705267.1:0-1609 GCF_003719485.1 Trypanosoma conorhini | reverse complement strand
ATGGACTGCCCTGACGAGAGCGATGTGGCGGCGATGGGTGCTTGGGAGGTGCGCGAATGCCCTGCGGAGGAGAAAGCGAAGTACTGGGAGGATGTGCAAAAGGGCATGGCTCTTGCGGGCCCAATTCAGCGCAACGTTTTGGACGGACGCTGGCATAAGCTTGCGAGTCGCCTGGAGGGGGCGATGGAGGGCCTCTCGACATGGGCCGTCAATTGCTACGTCGGGCTGGACAAAACGGATTTGTGGTGCTGCGGCGTTCCGACGGAAGATTTCTCGAAGATGGTCCGGGTGGTGACGGGGCGGGGGACGGAGTGCTTCCAGAACGCCCCGGCTTCTGCTGCGGTCAAGGCCGAAGTGTTGGTGCGCGTGGCGAGGGCGATGCGGACGCGCGCCGGCTTCATGACGGTGCTGATGCCCCATCATGTGCTGCTGCCGTCCGCCGCGGGGGTGCACGCAATAGGCGCGTTCATGTGCCCGGGCTTTGTGGGCAGGATGCGGCGCAAGCTGCGCGAGCTGCGGCCCCCGACGGGACGCGAGCCACGCCCCTGTCTGCTGCAAACTGACCCGCGGCTGTGCCCCACCGACGCGGTTGCACTGCGGCCGAAGGTGCTCCATCCCGGGAGGGTGGACGCAAACTACCGGGTGCTGTACGTGCCGGGGCTCGAAAACTTTCCGCTCGTGGACGCCTTTTTCTTCGTTGGGGCGCCGCGGAGGACGATGGTTGGGCTGCAGACAAGCACGGCGAAGGCGCGCCGCGTTGCAACCGGCACGGTGAGGCAGTTCAATGAGCAGCTGGTGGAGTTTTTTAACGGCTGGGAAGAGTTTGCCCGGGGTTTGTCGTGGGAGATTATTTACGTGCAGCATGCAGATAGCGTGACGATAAACGCGTGGCAGGAGTGCGGGAACGCGGGCGACAGGGCCAGTGCGGAAGATGAGAGGCAGAGGACCTTTTGGGACAACGAGGTGCACCAGTACCACGTGGCGATATCGCACGAAGACGCAATTGCTGTGTGTAGTGAGTGAAACGGCTTCATCTTTTCCCTTTGCCCTCTCTTGTGGCGCCTCACTTCCACGAGCACCGCGGCGCGGCTGGGGAGCGGGCGGCGGCGTTTGCGGCGGCGGCGGTGCCACTGCGGGGGTTTGTGTGTTTTTGCAGCCGCACGGTGGGGGAAGCTGCTGCGTGTGTCGTCGAGCTGCCGCCTTCATTTGCTGCCGGGGGTCGCTTGGGGGAGGCGGTGACGAATGCTCCGCTTCATTTTTTGTGTTCTGCTTTGAATTTGTTTGTATTTTACGCCGCGCCCCACTCCTGCTGCACTGCGCTGAGGGAAGTGGGGCCGGCGTTGGGCGACTTGCGGGGACTGCGACGGGAGTGCGCTGTGAACATGCGTGCTGCGTGTCGCCGCCGGCGGGGGCTAAAAAAAAAGGGGGCGGGAAGTGCGGTGGAAGGCGGCGCGTGACTTGTGTTTGTGGGTTTGTTTTTTTGTGTTTCGAACTCTGCGGGATCTTCCCGTGTGGTTTGTGTGGGTGTGTTTGTTTGTTTCTTGGGGCGAGTGTGCGTTCGCTGCGGCCCACGCGTTTGTCGCTGCGGCCTTCACTGCGGACTGCGTGT
>NW_021705285.1:0-3364 GCF_003719485.1 Trypanosoma conorhini | reverse complement strand
AAAAAAGACAGAAANAAAAAAACAAAAGAATTCTGCTCTTCGTTACAGACGTGTGTATATATCCATCGATAGATATACAACTGCACATGCAGATATCTTCCCATTCTCGCAACTGTGCGCCACTGAACCACCGGTGGTGGAAATATCACGCGAAACAAAAAAAACTTGCGCGCATTTGTATACAAAGAAAAAGCAAAAGGGGAGAAGGGAAGAAGAAGAGCAAAAAAAAAAATTATTAGTGGGGAAGGAGAAGGGCAAAGGCAAGGACGACAACTTACCGTTCTCTGGGCTTCCTTCGCAACTTCGGAAACCGCTTCCCCCACACGCATGCGCCTCGTAAGGCAATGTAGATGGCCAGGCCAAAAATTATCCCCCCCACGAAGAATCCCATCCCAAGCATCAGCGTTCCTCGCCGGATGTCATCGCACCTCGTCAGGGCACCAGCCAGCTTATCCATCACGAAGTTGCACTCAAGCAAAGGTCTGGCATACGAAAGCGCAATGCTTGCGTTACGTGCCTGTTCCGCCTTCGACAGAAGCATTGCAGACGCACTCTTGAGAAAATCCAGCGCGCAACCGCCCGCGCACTCCGAAAGCTTGCAGTAGGTTCCTGCCCCTTTGCACCCCGGGATCTCCTTCTTGAGTTTGGTGTCCATTATGATGCTTGCCATCGTGCCAAAGTCCGTACAGTCCTCTTTCTTTTTTAGGCCTGCGCCACACACCAAGGGACGTGTGAAAAGTTCTTTAAGCTTCGAGGCATCGGCTAGCATGTTTGCCAATTCTCCCAAGTTTCCAGGAAGCTCATTGAGAAGATCGGCGGAAATATTACGCCCTTCCAAGGCCTTCTTCAGGCTTTCTGACACAGCTGGCATGTCCTTCATAGAAGGTAGAGTAACCCCGGGAGGCAAACCGTCAAAGCTCTCAAACTTGGCAAGTCCCCCAGCCGCTGAGGGATCCCCGTTAAGCAAATTGGCGAGGTCAACGACATTGCCGTCATCTGCAATCACAGAGCCAGCCAGCCCCGCAAGTGGAGAAGCGGCAGCACCACCACCCTGGGAAGCATCACCACCGCCACCGCCAGCACCAAGGACAGAACCAACAGCAGCAAGAACGCCAGCACCAGAAGCATCGGCCTGAGCGCCGCTGGCTCCTGGAATACCAACTCCTGGAACTCCTGGAATACCAACTCCTGGAACACCAACTCCTTGAGCACCAACTCCTGGAACACCAACTCCTTGAGCACCATTCAGAGCTACAGGGGCACCTGAAAGCAGCTTCGAACGTTGGGCACCATTAATGACGTGAGGAACACCTGCAAGTAATTTCGAGGGCAAAACATTCGTTTCATTTAGCGGCTCACACACTCCCAAGAGTTGTTCGCAGGCACCTTTAGAGAGTTCAAGTTCTTTTTCGCGAATCATTCCGTTGATATTGGTAAAATTGAATTTCCTCTGGCAGTAAGGCACGGCATACCATTGGGCAAGTCCCGGCTGACGTGCGTAATGCAGTTCCAACTCACCGCAGCCCACGGTAGCAACATATGCCAACACACCCGCTGTAGCTCCCAGCACCGCAAAAAGGACGGCAGTCACCCAGTAAAGGCATGAAAGAACGAGTGGGAAACACGGAATACAACAGTGACAGCAGGCAAACGGCAGAATAAGGGCGATCAGAACTAGACCCACACTTGATACACAGTACGTTGCAAGAGAAACCTTATCCAAATAATTGAAGTAATACTGTCTTGCCATATCAACAAATCCCATAGCCTTTTCATGGACCGTTGTGAAATCGGTGAGGTCCAAAGGAAGAGCATCCAGCTGCTTGCGCTCACCTGTAGACCAGTCAGACGCAAAGTCAAGGACCTTTTCGGCGGTGAAATTAAAGTAGGTCAAAGGCCCCGAAACGGTGTCATCCATAAGGCGCGGGGCCGTCTTAATCAACAATCCGGCACCGAAAAAGACAAGGTAAAACATGACCGCAGACCAAATGAGGGCGTACGACATCCACAGCCACATGCAGCACCGTGCACGTTTCGTGCTTCCCAGCGTATCAGGGACACAGCAGCAACGGCAACAGAGAACACACAGAAACAGCAAAGGGAAGCTCAGCACGAGGACGGCCAAAAGTACAACGTTCATTACGGGAAGAACGAGCAAACGCCACTGTCCAATGAGACGGTCCTTATTCGAGAGGCATGCCACAATGTCGTTGTCAGCATCAGGCCCCTTCCAAACATTTTGGCACTCCAAGGAGTGCTGCGCACGTACCGCAAAGGGCACAACCAGGAGAAAAGCCAGGAGCAAGAGCACCAGCGAAGTCCTCTTATTCATAGCAACGCTCATCCTTACTTGCTTCAACTGTTTCAGCGTGAGCCACGAAAACCTTCGAAGGCCCTTTTCCTCCCTTCACCACAGCAGGGAAAGGCCAACACACGTTACGGAAACAAATAAAACAAGTCACGGAGTTTCACACGGGTCCCACAAACGTAAACACAACAAGCAACGCATAAACACGCAACAGACTTCCACACACACATACACGAACCTCCCTGGCATCACCGACACAACTAATAACAAGCACACACACCAAAACCCCTGCCCAAAGGGCAGACAAAAACAAAAAAAACCACCATGTACGCAATAAGGAACACAACAAATACGCACAAGGTCCAAAGCAGAGCAAAAACCATTATCAGAAAATCCATTAAAGTCAACCTCTAAATACCCCTCCAGTCAACCTTCTTCGAGGAGGCCTTCCTGGGTGAAGTCTTCTTCACGGGCGAAGCAACAGCCACAGCGTCCGACATGTTTCTTTCCCCTTTTTTTGTTTTCTTGTGTCGAGTTCTTTTCGTGCACAGTCAGCAGGCTCTTCCGCACAAAGAAACGGCAGGGGAAGCAGTACCCAGACGGCACGCGGCGCATGAGAGTGCAGCAAAATACACACCTGCGGCACACCACGCAGGGGAAAAAGGACACACACGAAAACATCTTCAATCCCATACAGAATCTATGATGCATCGCCACAACACCGCCGCGGAGGCGCAAGCGGCGCACACCCGGGTGAAGGGCAACCGCAGCTCACCATCACTGGCGATGGGGAACACACACACAAGAAACAAACAAACAAAAAGATTTCTAGTAATGGGTAACGGACAACAACACCGCCTCCATAAGGCAGGAGGGCGCGCCGTCATCTATCAGGCGCACCAGCGAGGCAACTCGCAGGGCCGAAAAGCCAGACAAGAGGCGGGCTCTACTTCTTCTTTGGGGCCTTCTTCACGGCATTCCTCGGCGCCTTCTTCGCCGCCTTCTTTGCCACGGGCTTCTTAACAGCCTTCTTGGCTGCCGGCTTCTTGGCAGCTG
>NW_021705284.1:0-3372 GCF_003719485.1 Trypanosoma conorhini | reverse complement strand
GTTCCCAAGAGCGATGTGGACGCCACTTCGCCTGTGCCGCAGCGTGGGCCGCAAGCCGCGTCCTCGCCTACTCCCGGCAACGCACTGGCAACGGGACACGTACCCTCGCAGCGGGAGGCCCAGAGTGCAGATCGGGGCGGTGCCGCTGCAGACGCCGCGGCGGCAAAGGATGCGGCATCTGTCCCTGCGACCCGCAGCAACAGCAGCAACAGCGGCGGGGGCGGTGGGGGCCTGCTGCAGAAGCGCAACGCCGAGGACGGCGCTGTGCGTGGGCGCCGAGTGGTGCCGCTGCTGCTTCTGTTGGGGCTGTGGGCCTTTGCGGCGTTGTGAGGGGCGCGCGGCTTCACTGCGGGGCATGTGCGCCGTCTCCCGCACAGCCACACACACACACCGCCGGGAATAAATTCCTCTTCGCGGAGGACAATTTACTTTTTTTTTGTCTTTTGTGTTTCTTCTTGCTTCGGGGGTACTTCTTGTAGGGCCACCTCCCCACTTTGCTTCGCGACTCCGCCCATCCGTTGCCCGCTGCGCTCCTCCCGTGACGGGGCGGGGAACATCCCACGGCCGTGCGCCTCCTTTTCTTGTCCACACACACAGAGACACACACACACACACATATACAAACGCAACGGCACTCAGTGCGCTGCTGCTGCTGCTGCGGCGAGGGGACGGAGTAAAGCAACGCAGCATGCACCGTCGATGGTGCGTGGAGGTAAGGAGGGACAAATTGAGATGCGATAAATGTGTCTCCTTTTTCCCCTGCAGGCGAATTCTTCGCACCGCAATTGTTTTTGTTTGTTTTTCTTCTTCTTTTCATGTTGAGGGATACGTGGAGGGAACTAATAATAATAATTTATTTTTGCGCTCTTCGTTTCACCGCGTGCTCAGTGAGTTGCCGCTGCTTGGGCTGCAGCGCCGGCTCGAGCACCAATTCCTCCCTCCCTCACTCTTGCATCGCTGCCGTGTGCGGCTGTGTGGTCTCCCGCCTTTTTTTTTGCTCTTGCCTTCCGATCTCTCCCCGCTGCACTCCCTCCAACTATTTATTGCTCTTTCTTTCCTTCTCCTTTTCCACCGCCTCGTGGCCCAGCGACTCTGTTACTCCGCCCGACCACTGCTTTTACTGATGGCGACGACGCTGCGGCGCCGTGCGGTGTGCGCCCTGGCGCTCCTCGCGCTGCTCTGCGGCGGCTGCTGCGGCTCGTTTGTGTGCGCAACGGCGGCTGCGGCAGGAGGCGGCGGTGCAATTGGGGCTGCCGGTGCGGAGGCTGTTTTTCAGTTTGGCGGCGAGCCCCTCTCCGACGCTTTGAATCGCGAGGGTTTCTCTTCTGCTCCGGGTGCCAACGGGGCCGTCGTGGGCCATGCAACTGCAGCGCCTGTGGTGCAAAATGACTCCTAGCGCCCCGACAAAACGCAACTTCGTGCTTCCGCCACTCGCTGCTGTACGAATAACTGTGGTGATTGTGAAACTGAGGACACTTGTGGGCGTTGCCCTCCGGGTGTCCCTGGCCGGCCTCCCACGGCTAATGGGCCTCTTGTTGCAGGTGCAGCTGGTGGCACAACGCCTTCGCATGAAGTGGGGAGTGATGCCAGTACACCTCCTCATGGCGACAGGGGTGATATTGTTGAATTCCAAAAGGAGCGAAATGTCTCAGCTTCCACCGTCGGTACTGGAGTTGCGGGTGGCCCAAAAGACCCGCCGGCAACTTGTGCCTCTGGACTGCCCTCCGCTCCCGCTGCTGCCGCTGCTTGCCCACACGCCGTAACTGCTGTTCCTCCTCCCCCCAGCGGAGCACAGACCCCTGCACCTTCTGGCCGTGTTGCGCAGCGGAGTTCCAGCGCCCCTGCCTTTTCCCACTTGGGCGGCGACGGTGGCGGTGCCCGCGGCGGGGTCCCTGGCGCGGCCCCTGCGGAACGCGTGACGCCGACCTCGCGGCCTCCGGTCGACGGGCGGTCGTTGGGTGAAAGGACGGCGAGCGGCCCGAATGTGGCTGGGAGGGACGTGCCACGCAACAGCGACCCGGCCGCCCCTGCCGGCGGCGCCGCGAACGCAGGCCGACGCAGTGGAGGAGGGCAGACTGCAACTGCTGCCGCTGGCACCAACTCGGGTGCGGCGAGCGCAGACACCCCCGAGACGAGGCCCCCCCACAGAACACACTCCGGCATGAAGGACAGCAGCGACGCCGCCACTGCGTGGGTGCGTGCCCCCGTCATGCTGCTGCTGCTGCTGCTGCTCACTGTTGCCCTTGCCTCTGCTGCTGGGCAATGCTGAGGGGCAACCGCACACCCACACACACATCCACGCACACACCCTGGCAGGGACGACGCGTACGCTTGGTGTGCTCATTTTGCTTGCTCTCCCTGTGAGGCAATCCCTCTTTCTCCTGTGCTCAGAGGGATGTTTTTTTTTTGGCTTTTCTTTTCTTGCTTCGTCACTCCATGCACGTTCCCAGGGGCGGCGCATCCTTTTCCCTCTTCTGTTTGCTCCTGCCACCCACACAGGCACACGCGCGGTGCCGGCCGCATTGCTGTGCAGTCGCACGAATTTGACACAAATGAGGCACGAGGCCGCGGCCACCGTGAGATGCAAACGTGATGTGTGTGTGTGTGTGCGTGAGGGTAATCATTTTGCGTGGAAATCGTTTTGCTTTGTTCGTGCAGGCAATAAAATAAACACATACACACGCGTTCCTCTTGGGCTTCTGGACACGTGAAGTGAAGGAAATAAACACCTGCCGAAGTAATTTCTTGTTTGTTTCTGGTTTCCCTTGAGCCCTGCTGGACTTCCACCGCCCTGTTCTGGCATTAATTTTTTGCTTGGGGCAACTCACTGCGGCTCACTTTGAGTTTGTGCGTCGTGTCCGCCGCCGTCGCTGTGTGTTTCTGTGTCTTGTTTCCCCCCGTTGCTGGCTGTGCCGCCGACATGCCCCCCATCCCCATTCCTCCTCCTTCTTCCCGCTAGAGGCATCGGTGGTCCGCGACGACGGTGACTTTTTTTTTCGTCTCCGCAGCGGTGGCGTGGGAGTGACGGGGCGCCCGTGCACGCGTGGGGCTGCGTGGCCGCTGGACGACAGTCCTGCCGTGGGAGGGACTTCGCGGGGTCGGGGAGCAAACGACTTGGGCGCTGCGAAGTGGGGCGCGGAGGGGCGGTGCGTGGGTTACTGCTCGTCCACTTAGTTTCTGTGCGTGCGTGTGTGTGGCGGGAGGGAAAAAAGGGGCTCTCGGGACCCGCTGCGGTGTGCGGTTTGCCTTTCTGCTCTATCCGGAAGGCGCATGCGGAAGAGCGTACACCAAACCGTCTTCTGCCGTTGCTGCTTTTCCTTCTTAGCGGGACGGCAGTGCCCCGGCCTTCCTTCTTTCTCTGTTTGTGTGTGT
>NW_021705283.1:0-3386 GCF_003719485.1 Trypanosoma conorhini | reverse complement strand
TGTCCTCACAAGATTTTATTTTCGAAATTCAGTTTTGCGGCAGCTTCAGGGATAGCACTAATTCCACTCTAAAAAAAAAGTAGTAACGATGCCTCCAAAATGTGCCTTTAACAATCCTAATTACAATAGTATATGGGGATGTGGCGATTTGAAATGTGAAAAAAAAGAAACATTGAAAGTTTTTCTGGGGATCATTCATGCTCCTCTCTGCCCTCGTAATGCTGTTCTTGTCGCTTGGGTGCCTCTTTGTTGTTATTATGATCCTTGTTGTTTTTCTTTTTATCCCGTCCCTCTTGAAAAAATGGTTTGTGATTGTCGTTGTTTTTGTGATGAGTGGTTCCGATGCATTAGATTGCCTTCCTCTTGGCGAAATTGTTTCTGATGGGGTTTTTGCAATTTTTTTCCCCTTTTTACCCTGTGTGCCCCTGTTGCGTACTTTTCGAAGTAATTGTCCCGACAATGAGGATTATGTTACCGTGTATCTCTTATTGGATGGATTCTGATTTTTTTATTATTATTGTTGTTGTTTTTGTTATTTATAATATTGTTGTTGCTGCTGTTTTTGTATCCTTGTTTTAATTACATGGTTTTTTGCTAATTTTTTTCTCATTTTTTCCTTTGTTTTCTGTAGCATATTTTGGCGGCAGTAAGATAAATATATTGGGGCGCCACCTTTTTTGTTTTAATTTTTTTTGCTACTGTTAATAATAATAATAATAACTTTTTTATTATTAGATCATTTTTATCTGGCTTATTTTTAGGTGCCGGATATTGGGATTTTTTTTTTAATGATCTGTCATTATGGTTTTTGTTGTTGTTGTTGTTGAGCTTAACAGGCATTCATGTGTTGTCGTTATAGCTGTCGTATAATACTGATTCCTATTTGTTGAATGTATTTATGTGTTTTTTTTTTCCTCCTTCTTTCTTTTATTTTGTTTTTGTTCTATTTTTCCTTCTTGCTTTGTTAAGGAAATTCAGAGGAACGAAGTTCATGAAAAATGAGGTGGGGATGATGTCTTTAAGGTATGAAAAAATGTTTTCGCCCTTGTCCCTGGGCTTTACTAGTTTGCGCAATCGTGTTGTTATGGGAAGTATGCACACTGGGTTGGAGGATTTAAAGAATGACAGGATCCAGCGGATGTGCGAGTTTTATGGTGAAAGGGCAAAAGGAGGCTGTGCTATGATTATTACAGGTGGTTTTTCCCCTAATTTTGAGGGAAAACTGACTCCTTTTGCGCCTCGTATATCATCTAAATCTGATGCGTTGGTATATAAACCTGTTGTAGATGCCGTCCATAGAGAAGGGGGAAAGCTTGTGATGCAATTACTGCACGCAGGAAGATATGCTTACAGTCCGCTCTGTGTGGCTCCTTCTGGTATACCCAGTCCGATTTGGCCTTATAAAAAATACTACCTCCGTCCAATCGCTTTACCGAAGCTTTGGATAAATAAAACTATCAAAGACTTTGCCAGAGCTGCTGTCTTTGCAAAGGAGGCTGGATTTGATGGTGTGGAAATTATGGCGTCCGAGGGCTATTTACTGAATGAGTTCATTGTAAAGCATACCAACAAAAGAACGGATGAATATGGAGGTACATACGAAAACCGCGTACGTTTTCCGCTTGAAGTCTTGCGAGCTGTTCGTGAGGCTGTGGGAAAGGAATTTATCATTATTTTTCGTCTATCAATGCTGGATTTAATTCCGAATGGATCTACTCGTGAAGATGTGTGTAAGTTGGCCGAAGAAGTTGCAAAGTCAGGAGCTGATATCATTAACAGTGGAATTGGTTGGCATGAGGCAAGGGTTCCTACTATCTCTACTTGTGTTCCTCGAGCCGGTTTTACTTGGGCTACTGCAGCTTGTCGAAACCATCTGAGAAATAAAGGGATTTTTACTCCGCTTATTGCCGTTAATCGGGTGAATCACCCAGATGTGATTGAGCAAGTTCTAAGAGAAGACGCCGATCTTGTCGCGATGGCTCGTCCTTTCTTGAGTGACCCTTTTTTTGTTAGAAAAACTGAGGAAGGGAATGTGGATAGCATAAATATTTGTATTGCATGCAATCAGGCCTGTTTGGACCACACTTTTAAAGGTCAAACTTCGTCTTGCCTGGTTAACCCAAGGGCATGCCATGAAAAGGAGCGTGCTATTATTCCCACCAATAAGAAGAAACGAATTGCAGTGATTGGTGGGGGCCCGAGTGGTGCGTCTTGCGCCTTGGCGTTGGCACAACGAGGGCATGAGGTAACAATTTATGAGAAGGAGAATTTTTTGGGTGGTCAGTTTAATCTTGCAAAGAAAATTCCAGGAAAGGCCGAATACGAGAGTAGCATTAGATATTGGACGAATTCCTTGTCCACACTCAAGAATGTTAAAGTTTGCCTCAAAACAATGGTGGATGCTTCCTTATTGAATGAGGCTGGTTATGATGAGGTTATTATAGCAACTGGTTGTCTCCCAAAGCCAATCTCAAATTCCGTTATAAAAGGTGTGGAGGGGCTAAAAAATGTATTTTCATATGTTGATGTCTTATCTGGTAGGGCGCATGTGGGTAATAGGGTCGCGATCATTGGTGGAGGGGGTATTGGTTTTGATGTTGCTTTTTTTCTTGTTGGAAGTCATACGGTGCTGGGAAGCGCAGGATATCGCAAGGAAAAACCAGACGAGTTTGCCAAACAGTGGGGCATGGATCTTGAATTTGCTACTGCAGGTGGGTTAAGGAAACCGGATATTGTTCAGCTAAATCGCAGTGTTACGATGCTACAACGAAGCAAAGGTAAAATGGGAAGTCGTTTGGGACCCACAACAGGCTGGATTCATCGTCTTGAGCTGCGTTCTCATAATGTAAAACAAATAAGTGGAGTGGGTTACGATTCATTTGACGGAAGGACACTTTCGTACAGCATTGGTGATAAAAAATGTTCTTTGGATGTAGATTCAGTTGTTTTTTGCCATGGCCAACAATCTGATCGACGGCTTGTCGATGGTCTCCAAAACGTGCGGTATCATCTCATAGGTGGTTGCTTCAAGGCGGCAGAATTGGACGCAAAACGCGCTATATTGCAGGGTCATGAATTGGCCTTAAGGTTGTGACAAAGTCTGGTGATGTTGGCTTGATATTCCCTTCCCCCCCCCCTTATTTTGTGTTAGAGAGCGTTTTTTTTTTTGACTCACTTACTTGTTTGGTTTTTTCTTGTTGTTTTTTTTAATTTGATTTCATTCGTTTTTTTGTCGTTGATTTTGCAAGGGGTTGCTCGGCTTTGCCGCGTACGAAGGGGTGTGATTCATTTATTTATGATGCTGGGGTGATAGGAGTCCATGGGTGCATCGCACTTTCATTTCTATTTGCGCGTGGATGTCTATATTATTATTATTGTTATTATTA
>NW_021705282.1:0-3392 GCF_003719485.1 Trypanosoma conorhini | reverse complement strand
CAACGGTAGCATCTGCTTCTAGTGCCTGGTTTTCCTCTTTTGGGACTTCTGCGTCCTCTACTTGCGGAGGCTGCGCCTCCTCTCCGGTCTCTTGCACCGGTTGGTCATCTTCGGCACGGGGCCCTGGGGTACCACGGGGCTCTGACGGCGGTGCGCCATTATTGGCGTCCATGGATGTGGGCTTGCTTTTTAAGGCTTATGTGCACTCCCTACCGCTTTGTAGTACACTTCTCCATTACCAAAGTCACATGGGAAAACAAAGCCAAGTGGAAATTCTTCGATGCAACAGTCACACCGAATGTCCTCACACATAATCAATTCTGTTTTTTTTCCAGCTTTCTTCTCTCTGGTCCAACGCAGTACTTCTTCAGTTAAACGCACCGCGCACGGATGCGTGACTCCCACTCCAGCGATAGCGGCGCAAAGAATAAGAATAAAAAAAGCGAGAGATACACCCATCCATTCTATCCTTAGTCGCTTTTCGCTACTGTGCATTCCGCCGCCGTCTGTTCTCGTGCCTCTAGTAGAGCCAGCTGTCTCTGAATGAGCTTCTCGTTTTGCGTTGCATAGACCTCGTACAAGCCGATGCCGACTGCCGCACTCAGCACAAGGCCACTGACGGCGCGAATCATAATAATGAGCACCGCCGCCGCGGAAAACCCGCTCCAGTTCGCGTCTACACACGCACTGCCTATTCACCTAACAACAACGCCCTTTTTATTGCGGTCCACACATGTTTCAGTCGAGGATAAATAAGATGAGAAAAACAACCAGAAAAGTATTAATACTAAAGAACCACGAACACTTAGACGCCAAGGACACAAGGACGCAAGCCAGAGGCAAGGTGGGATGCGCGGGGAAGTGAACCCCGACCAGAAAAAAGCTGAGAGTTCACTTTAGCACCGTAGGCTAAAGCAAAAATAGAAACTGACACAAAGTGCAATCCCTTCCTCTTTCTTCTTTAAGCAAGTGACGGAATTTATGAGCTATACTTCCTCTCTTACCCCTTCGCCGATGGTTCTATACAGGCAACGGAGCGTCGCGAGAAGCTGCGGGGAGATCTCTAAGGAATAAGAAAAAGTTAGAAGACGCACAAATTCACACGCACAGAAACCGTTTCATTACGCGCTCCCTCCCGTGTTAAGCCACTCCATCAGCTCCTCGTGAAACTTCGAGGCGTCCCGTAGGTCAAACACCGGGTCACCCGTCTCCACTGCCTTCACCACATCAGCATTGTGGTAAAGGTTGCTGAGTGCATCCACCGCCTCCTGTCGCTCAAAAACCAGGGATGGCGGCAACTGCGCCAGGGATGGCGGCGGGGGAGACGCGGAATGCTCCTGCGGGGCGGGCGGTGGAGGTGGTAGGGCAGCGTTCGTCCTTCGGTTCGTTGCGTCCTCCGCACGCGCCTGCGCACGTGCCCCCACCCATTTCCTCGACGTCGATTGCTGCGTTGCCTTAGACATTTTGGAACCGTCGCTTCCCTCAGTTTCCCTTATTAGCTCTTGTCGTTGCTGCTTGCTTGCTACGTGTCGCTTAGCTTACTTTCATCCACAGTGAGAGCAAGAGAGAGATAACACCAAAGCAACAGGGCACACAGACAAAAAAAATGTTTGTGAACCCGCTCACAAGCCACAAGCCCACCGCACTCTACGCCAATATGTATACACCCATGTGGAAAGTGACGCGATCATTCGCTGTAGGCAAGCAGTTGTGCTTCGGGGCCCACCCCATCACACACGCCGCCGCATCAAGATACCCAAGCGGCAAAAAAAAAACCATTACGGGACGCCCAAGCATCGGGGGCGCTGCAGAAGCAGCGTCGTTTACGTCGTCTGTTTCTCTCGTTAAACGCTGGTTTTTCCTTCATAGGAGCTCCTAATAGAATTGCTCTCAATACTATCCTTTCGCTTGCGCGTTTCATTCTTTTTGTTGTCGTCTCCTTTTCTTCCGTGTCGATGCGCATTCTCTCCTTTAAACGACACACTCGCAGTCAAGTGCGGAATCATTAATACTGACATATGGCATTGAACGGGGGAAAGTAGAGGAAAACACGAAAAGAAAAGGGAAGGCATTCGTGAAGAAAAAGTTCATGCCTCTCACACATGCGCAAGCCACTGCATCCACGTCGCTACCTCGCTGCGAATATCGGTAAGCGCCAAGGCATCCACAGGGTCCACACGCTCTTCACACTTCACCTCAGCCAACGCAGCAGGAAGCTTTTCATCGATTAGCTTGTCCACCTCGGTCGCACTTAACATTCTTGCGGCGCCTCCATCCCCGTTCCCTCCCCGTCCCCCACCGCAGACGGAACGTAGCCGTGGTTCATACAAGTCTATCCGCCAACGAAGATAACCATAGGCACCGCGACGCCGTTGGGGTGAGGCGGCAAACAATTGTCTGCCTGCTCCGTCTCCGCCCCTTCGTCCCGAGGACCGACCCGCCTTGATGGCGCCGCTGTGGTCACTGTTGCTGGTTAGGAAATACTCCTTCGCCGCCGATGATAGAAAGGCACCCGGTAACAGCGGAGTACCCCACGGCGATGTATTTGCATCAGCAAGCATACTTTCACTTAACATCGGAGTTTCCCGCCTCCACTTTACCCATAAATCATAAGCAATGCGCTTCCATTCGTGAGGCGTCTGAGCAGAAGTTTCCTTCTCATTCCTTTTCGCATCATCGATGAAAGGCACCGCTGTTGTCAGGAGAAGGATACGCTGAAGTGCAGGGGCCGTTTTCTCAGACTCTTGAAACGCTCGCCATTCCAAACGCACCATCTCGCTTTCCATTTCTCGCCTAGCCATATTTTCCAATTCCGCTGCATTGACAAAATTGATCGAGTTGGGAGCCGTTTTTGGCAATGCCTTACGAAACAATTCAAAGGCGCCCGCCTCTTTTAGCTCTTGCAGTTGGTGAGCATTGAAGGAGAAAATGCTGTCCTCTGTAGCGGTCGATACTGGGGCCCCCGGGGGCCTTTTGTAGCGCTGTGTTCCGTTGCCCTGCGGCTCTGAAGAGGCACTTCCAGGTGCAAATGAGATGGCCGGATGACTAGCCGAGAGAGAGGCAAATAACTCACCTTTCCCATGCTCAGCTGCAACACGACCCACCGTGAAGATTGGGGGCTGGGGAATTGTGGGCTGCGTCGATGGCGCTATATTTCCATGGACGGCACGCGCCAAGGACGCATTCGAGCGCCGCAGCATTGACGTTAGTGGCGCATCAGGCCAACTAAAACAGTACGACTGTTCATCGTAGAGCAAACCAATCTGTAGCTTGTGTTCAACGTCTACGGAGCGCTCTTCTGCCGCATCAAGAGGTCTGTATCGCTTTCTGAGCATGATGCACGACTATGCATGACCTTTTCTCCTGTTCTTTTTCTTTATGCTTTTGGGTTC
>NW_021705280.1:0-3403 GCF_003719485.1 Trypanosoma conorhini | reverse complement strand
CGCCGCCAACACCACTGCGCCTCCCTCGCTCTCCGTGCCGCCGCGCCCCCTCGGCGTTGCTCTGGGCCCCGCACACGCACGCACACGCACCCTGGCGGCGGAGAGCGGCCCCGCAGCATTCCACCAAGGCTAGTCCCGCGTGGTCCTGTACGCGTCGCTCGCTCCCGGCAAGGAACCCACGCTTCTGCACGAGCAACAGCGACACAGATGGCAAAAACAAATAAAAAAGGAGGGAGAAAAACACATAAATGCGCGTAGACCTGTGCATACAGTTACGCAAAGGTGGAGAAGGCCTTCCCTATTTCCTTACTACACTCAAACGCGGACACGTACCCGCTTCTCCCCATCCGCCAATTATATATATATATAATTGGATGACAAGTGATGTGACACACTATATTATAATGTAACTCTTGGGAGCAAAGCAAATAGATACGATTATTCTCGTATGATATCCTGTGGAAATTAAAAAATTGTCAGTTTCTCAAGCTAATTCCGCCGTAGCGCATGTTTGGAATATGAGTAGACGGTTTTCGGCTTCGGTGAATAAGTTGGATTCTAAAAAGCATCCCTCTCACACAGCAATGGTTTTTATCGCGCCAATGCCCCCACTTGTGGTCACTGGACGACAGCAAAATACGTTTGAAATTGGCACCGCCGCACCCCCTCCAGCGCGCCCAAGCAAAAGCGTTTTGAAGATTCACCGCCGCTTTTAAAAAAGATGGCTTCATGTGCCTTGTGGTCGTTTGATGCCGGTTTTTCACAGGGGTTGATAGACCATTATTCTATCAAACGAGGAGATTCAACTCGTTTCGATCCTCTCAACGGGTGCGCGCCGAGTGTTAGGCGCGCAAGAAGTTGTTGCGCTCCTTTTCTGCCATCAGTGAAGTCTAGCGGCTTCAGTCACCAACCGCGTCATCCGTAGCGTCGAGTAGCCGCGGCAGCATTGCAGAGAGGGTTGTTTTTTTTTTCTGGTAGCACATGTAAGTGCCATTTGCTGATGACGTCAATTCTACCGTGCAGATGAGGGAGGAATGGGTGTGGGAAAGAAAGGGTTAAGCTTCCTTGCCATTCTATCTGCGGTTTAAGTAAAAGCTACGCGAGACTGTTCGTTCAACAAAGCCCCTTAATACAATATTGGCATGCGATGGGCAATATTAATATTATTATCACTTTCCTCCTCCTCTGAGAAACACGAACGTATTCACTGCGCGGTCAAAGGGACTTGAAAGGTCACTTACCGGTCGGGGGCTCCGCGTAGGCGCAGAGAGGCAGCGAGGCGATGGTTCCAGGTGTCGCTTCGATCTCATTCGGTGCACTGGCGGTTCAAAGGTGAAACAAACATGTGCAAGTGCAGCAAGCATGTGTAGGCTATCACGCCGATGCGCCGCCTCGCTTCAAATGGAGGCGCGGTTATATAAAAGAGAGATGTCGGCATTCCCAGTAGCATTATTAACCTTTCTCTTCTGGGGCAATGACACGGCGTTTCTTTTTTTTTTCTTTTTGTTTTGCAAAAAGCGGCCTTACCTCCTCCCAGCTGCTGCAGTGGCGGCTCCTCGAGATAGGTGCAGCGTTTTCTGTATGGGACATCAGGAATAACATTTTATTCTGCGAAAATGGTGGTGCCCCCAGCAAACCTCCGTCGCTGCCCATTTCCGTCTATTTAACCTCCCATAACAAAAATGTCTTCCATGACTCCTCGCTGCCTGTTGTCCTCTGCTTTCGATCATTCCCGCAACGGGCTTCCGTGCAGCTTAGGCCAGCATTGGCCTACATTTAGCACGCAAGGAAGTCTCCTTTTGTTGCAGCCAGCCTGAGGGACACTGAAGCGCCCGAATGTTGGACCTCGCCCTGGTCATGGGGCAATTCACGGAAATTTGCTCTCAAGCCTTCAATAACGCGTTACACGCCCCTCCCATTTCCCGAAGGGCTCTCCGCGCAGGGAAACAGTACAATATCCCTCCCCCCGCCCCGCTATTCAAACTAGCAGCCACCCGCCGCGCGCAGGTTCTCCAAAGGGGTCACAACAACGCCACCATGCCGTCACAGCCGTCCGGAAGAGGTGCAGCACGGGGCCAACATTGTCAGAGAAAAGGAACAGGAGGGCCTCAAAGAAAGACAGGAGACTGTCAACAAAAAAAAGCAACGCCAACGCGCAAGTAGTTGGGGGTAAACCCTCCATGTCGGGATGAAAGGCATGCAAAACACGCACTCCTACTAGGCCCCACAGATTCCGCACGAGAAATCATAACTAGAAGCGCAATAGACGCGTCCTACCCTACACCACTCAAGGCTCCATGTGAGGCTCCAAGCACAGTAACAGAAGCTACTCCATATCACCTCAAAGAAGCAGAAACAAGAACGGCATTTTACCCACAAGAAGGAGAACAAAGACACAGACAACAATCACGCTAGCACAACCAACACCTATGCCATAAAAGAAACTAAAAACTTTAATCCCAATCTTTTCCCTCAACGTCAAGCTCATAAACTATTTCGGCCTTTAAAAGAATTTACATTCCCTCGCTTCACTCCCCCCATTTTCTTTATTTATTTCCTTTTAATTCCCCCAAAAGACATTCCTTCTCTACACATTATCCCTCGTCAGTAGTTGCGCTCGTTTTTCCCCTGCGGATTGTTCACACTTCTACGGCGCGGCGGCAGCCGAGTGGCATTCAAGCACCCGCCATTTGTGCCATTTCTCCTCCTTAGCGTCATCACAGCACCGCCAATTAAGGTGTCAGAAACACGCACGCACGCACACACACATACACACTCCGACCTTCGAGAAAGACTTTGCGCTCGCTATCCATCGCCCCTCCCTTCATTTCCCCGCCGTCGCCACGCTAACTCCCGCAAAGCAAACACAGCACAAGTATATCCCCTACGAATGAATACCACGGAAACCTCAAAGCTACCACACTCTCCCGGCAGCAACTTCGCCCCGCTCCATTCGTCACCACGTATAAAAAAAACACTAACAGGAAAGAAAGCCATTTGACGATTTCGCACATTCCTATGGGCCTCATTCACAGATACATAAGCGTCCACCCAGAGGCACGGTGGGCAGAATAGATCCCCACGGAACTCAATTTACCCTATGGGTACAACGTCACAAATAATTAGACGTGCACCAACACATGCAATAGTAAAAAAAGTTGAGCTTTTTTACATTATCAAAGTCAACAGGAACTGCTGAAGAATGAGATTAACATTAACGTGGCAGACAGAATAAAAAAAGCAAGAAAGTTGCAACATTCTACAACTCATAACTCGACATTTCGGTCGACCTCGGAACACTCCAACTTCATCGTAACTACTCACGACGTGCGCGGCTCAACAGGAACAGCTCCACTTACATCCACGTGTTCCTCAACAGGTTCGTTACCCAACTTTTCCATAT
>NW_021705208.1:2720-3813 GCF_003719485.1 Trypanosoma conorhini | reverse complement strand
GGGGTGTTTCCTCGTGGTTGTATACCGTCTCTAGAACGGCGTCGGAAAAACTCAGCCCTTGAGGTGGCGAAGGCAGAAGCGGCAGGTGGGGAAGAAAACGAAGGGGCAAAGCGGAAAAAGAAAAGGGTGAGACTACCGATTCCGAAGGGTTTCTACGACTCGGTGCTCAGCGCGAGGTGGAGCCACGTCTTGGGGTTTCCCGAGGGCGAAGGGGAGGATGAAGTGAAGATGCGAATGGAGGTGAAGGCGCCAGCAAAGTCGTGGGAGGACAAGATGCTTACGGTGCTTTTGGGCTGGATAGTGGCGGGGCGGACCAGTTGCGCCCGCCGCGCCCCACGCTGATGGTACTCACCTCCGAGCAGGGCTGGCCGCCCTCGCTGCGGGAGGGAACAGTCACCATCGACTGCTACGTTAACTCCGAGGTGGGGCGGGTGTGGCGCATCGTGCAATAACGACATGCACGATGTGTGTTCCGCGCTGAAGATCACGGGTTGCCTGACGTGGAGCCACACTTCCTGCTTGGGACGCACGGGCTCGGGCGGTGGGCGGATGCCGGCCCCTACCTCCTCTACCGTCTGCTGCACTACAAACACCACCCAATTCGTTATGTTGCCTACTGCCTTGGAGGCGAGTTGGCGTACGTGTTTGACAGGGAAGAGGAGACGGTGGCAAAATGCGAGGCCGCGGAGGAGGTCAAGTAAAAGCTGTGGATCGTTTGACTCGAGACCCTGAAGAGAGAGGGTTTGTTATCTACGACGCGGCGGAAAAGAGAGGGACTCGCCCGGGGCTGCGGCCGTCAACGGGACGGCGGGCAAGGCGCTGCGTGTTGCGGGTGGACCCGGCGTCGCGTCCCCTGGCAAAAAGGGCTTAGCAATGTGGGCGCCGCAGGAGCTGTCAAGCCGAGAGGGTGGACGCAACGTGCGGGTAGTTGCGCGGGAGCGGCGACCGAAAATGCTCGGCTCTTGGGCGCCTTCCTTTTTGCTGCTTTGTGAGTTCCCCGAGGGCGGGGGAGGAATTTGGTTGGGCTGCGGTTTGCCGCGGCGGATGCGCAGCACAGCGCAGCAGCGGCCCAGTGAGTAAAGGACGAGGTATA
>NW_021705208.1:0-2314 GCF_003719485.1 Trypanosoma conorhini | reverse complement strand
CCTGGCAAAAAGGGCTTAGCAATGTGGGCGCCGCAGGAGCTGTCAAGCCGAGAGGGTGGACGCAACGTGCGGGTAGTTGCGCGGGAGCGGCGACCGAAAACGCTCGGCTCTTGGGCGCCTTCCTTTTTGCTGCTTTGTGAGTTCCCGAGGGCGGGGGAGGAATTTGGTTGGGCTGCGGTTTGCTGCGGCGGATGCGCGGCACAACAGTCCCGCCAGCGCAGCGCAGCAGCGGCCCAGTGAGTGAGGGACGAGGTATATTTTAAACTGTTTCCGATGGATGTTCGTGGGGATATAATTTACGTGGAGCGTGCATGGAGGACGCTCCACCACGCACGCGGCGCGGCGGTGCCGCAATTCCGTGGATTTGGGCGGCGTTGGGGAGAAGTGAGTGGGGGAATGCAGCAGCGGACTGCGTTTCTGCGGAAGTGCTTCAAGGGACTATTTTTTTAAAAAATGTATTTGTGTTTGTATTTATTTACCTGCGGGCACGAGGCACAACCGGCGGGCTGCGCTGCTGCGGGAAAAATGGGCGCCGTGTCCCGTGACCTCGCAGCAGCACCGTTTTTAGTTTCATTTTTTTTCTCTCCTCAAAAGCCCTGGCACTACCAAAGACGTCTGCGTGGGGCGGGGGCGGAACAAATTCCTCCTCCCGCGGCTGCAGGGCGCTGCCGCCTTGCCTTTTCCCTCTCCCTCCTTCTCCCTGCTCTCTCTCCGTCGTACTCCACCTCGGTCCCCATTTCTCTCCCTGTTCCTTTTTCTCCGCTCCCCCGCAGTCCACTGACTCCAGCGACTCTGTTACCCCACGATCACCGTTTTTGCTGATGGCGAAGATGGCGGCGGTGCGGCGCCGTGCGGTGTGCGCGTTGGCGCTCCTTGCGCTGCTCTGCGGCCCCTTCTGCGTAGCGGCGGCGGCTGCTTCTTCGGCTGAGGAGGAGGTGGATGTGTCGGTGCAGATTTCGTGCGCGGACAGTGACAACAAGTTGAGTTGGCGCTTTCCTGGTGAAGGTGCCTGGCAGAAGTGTGCATTCACTGTGGATGAGTCTTTCACTATGAGTGGAGCCATTCACGACGATGAGAACTCCCTCTGCGCCTGGGCCGGAACTCAGTACTCTCCTTTCCGTTCAGCGAGTGGTAGCGTCTGCTCTGGAGCCACGGCAGAGAACGATCTTGCGTTTACCATGAGGTGCAAGACGAAGAAAAACAGCGGGGCGTACAAGCGGTGGCAGAGTGTATGCAAGCAACCCGGCGGTGCGGCTCCTGCGGCTGTTTCGGGCGGCGAGCCACTTGGCGTGTTGCAAACTTGCACCATGCAACCGTCCAGTGGAAACGCAGCTGAAGAGGGGCCAGATGCGCCTCAAGGGGGCTCACAAGAAGACGCCGGAGGAGCGCAACTGAAAGGGACGCCAGAAGGTGGGAAAGGCACACAGCTGCACGACGAGCCCGAAGATGCGACTGGGCCGCAGGGTGCGCAGCAGTTGGCGGGTGTAGGTGCAGCTGCGAACACGGAGGGCAAAGCCGCGGAGCCGCCGCGGGGGGAAGACCAGCGCGGCGCAGAAGAAGTTCCAGCAGGTGCTGGGCCCGGCCGCGCCGCGGGCCCCACGGTGCAGCAGCCTGCAGAGTCTGCGACTCAGTCCGCTGGCACTGCAGCGGCCCCGGGGACTGTCGATGTGCAGCCCGCGCACGGCGTTGAGAGTAAACCGCAGACGGCTGAAAGTGCGGGCGCCAGCGACGCGCCACCCAAACCGGGTGCACAGCCACAGGCGGGAGGTGAGTTGGCGGAGGGCGGCGTTGGCGGTGCTACGGGGCAAGCGAAAGCAGCAGAAGGCAGTGAAGAAGAGCGAGAAGGCGCAGAACGTACAACGACGACTGGGCACGGCAGCGACTCGACAAACCCCGCGCAGTCCACTGCCGGCGCCACACAGGCTTCGGCGCCTAAATCCGCCACCAACAGCAGCGCCACTCAGAAAACTGTGGCCAATTCTGCAGACAGCACTGCCACCAACGCCCTGCTTCTGCGTGCACCTCTGCTGCTGCTGTCGCTGCTGCTCACGGCTGTCCTTGCCTGCGCTGCCGCGTAGGTAGGGCGAAGCAACCGCACACACACACACCCTGGCAGGGACGAGGAGTACGCTTTCTGTGCTCAATTTGCTTGTCGTCCCCGTGGGACAATCCTTCTCTCTCCCCTGTGTTTTGAGTTTTTTTTGCTTTTTTTTTTCTATTGCTTCGCCACTCCATGCACGTTCCCATGGGCGGCGCACCCTTTTCCCCCTCCTGTTTACTGCCGCCCACACACACACACACACACACACACACG
>NW_021705279.1:0-3415 GCF_003719485.1 Trypanosoma conorhini | reverse complement strand
CACGGCGGCGCATTATACGCGGCAAAACAAAAAATACACTAAACAACAACAGTAACACACACACACACAAAAGGACAACAACAACAACAAAATACCCTGGAGGAGTTAGTTAGAAAGCGGAGTTGACGGTGTTTCCTTTGCCCCACTCTCACCCTGTATCTATAATATAATCTATACGCATACAGAGGCAATTAGTTGCCCTCCTCTGGCGTACGCGCAGCTGCCACATCGGCGTCTGTAGCGAATCCATTAGGAAGCGCAGCAACATTCTTTGGGTCTGATATATATATATATATTATATTATATATATTCCGTGGAGTGAGTGGGTTCGGCGTGTTCCCTTGCCGTTGCAAAGTCTGGGGACAACAACGTTGACGGGGAGTGCATGTCAGCAACAGCACCGTATCGAGGCTCCGCCACGTTGTCTTCCTTGGCGGGGCAATGGGAAACGGAGAACCCCCGCGCAGGATGCTTCTCCGCTTCCGAGCCTCAAGTCAACGGCCCACTGGCAAATGAGACGGCAGGGACTGATGCAGGGGAGGACCCTCTCAGCAAAGCAGGGAAAGGGCTGATCACATCGTGGACGGATTCACAGGAGCTGCGTTTCCCACCGACGGTGCACCGTTGCGGCCAATTGCTTGGCCGCGGCCGCCAAGGCACAGTTTGGCTTTGCGAAGACATGCATCGTTCTGGGGAATACTACGCAGTGAAGACGATTGAGGTACCGTCCTTGGCTGCTGTTCCCGTGCATCAGGTAATTCAGAAGCTAAGGAACCTCCCAGGCAACAAGTTGAATCCGCCCCCCGTCACCACTCCCAAGAGCATTGTATTGGACGCATCCTTTTTGGAGGAGGGGCGTCTTTGGCAGCAACTTTGTCACCCTGGATTGGTGCAGTTTTATGGAGTTGAGACGGATGTGGGGACGGGTGGGACCGCCGTTTGCCGCGTTTACTTGGAATACATGTCGGGCGGTTCGCTATTGTCCTTTGTTCGCCAGCACTATGAGGCAGGGCGACTGCGTGAGAGGGCATTGCGCTGGTTTCTAAACCCCATCGTTGAAGGCTTGGCGTACCTGCATGCCAATGACGTGGCGCATTTGGACGTCAAGGCGGAGAACATTTTGGTCACGTGGGGCGACGCACGCGCCGGCGACTGCGGCGACAGCCAAGTCAACGCCCAGCCTCGGTTTCCAGCGGCGAAGTTGGGCGACTTTGGCTGCGCACGCTTCCTTGGCACTCGAGCCCCGTCTACCGCCGCCAACGACAGAAGCAAGTTCAATGAACAGGGTCTGGCGCAGCTTGCCGGCGAAGTGCTTTCCGGCACGCCTGGGTTTATGGCACCGGAGGTGATTTTGCAGCTGCACACCACCTCCGATAGGTGCGGCACGGCGGCGGATGTGTGGTCGCTTGGCTGCACCATTCTCCAACTCCTGCGTGGTGCGCCTCCCACGCATGCCGGGTCAAACCCTGCCGCCATCCTCTTTGAGACCGCAACGCGTCCGGAAAAAATTTGGAGGTTTATTCCCCGCGTTGGGCGGGACTCCGACGCTTGTGGTGCGAGGAAGTCCATCTCCCCGAGGAAATTCCGTGAGGGCGTTGTCGTTTCCGCGACGCTGCGGGATTTGCTTCTGCAGTGCCTGCAGCCGGACCCCCGTAAACGCTCCACGGCGGCGCAGCTGTTGCAGCACCCCTTCTTTAAGCAGCCCTGCAGTGCCGCGGATGCCGCGGAGGGCCTTCTTGACCCGAGTCTGTTCTCTGGCCACGACAGCCGCTGTGGACTGAGGAACGAACCCTTGCTGTCCGGAACGGCGGGAAGCACGACCAGCACGCTCTTCGACGGTCTTTCAAGCAGCGAGGCGGGCAACGAGGGCGCTGACGACGACGCTGACGACGACGCGATGGTGGATATCTAATGGGTTTATTTGCTGTCGCGCTACTTCCACGGTTGTGTGGGGCCTGGGCCGGCTGATGCGGATGCGGATGCGGATGCGTTTCACTTCTACAACGACTTGTACTGCGGCGGTGCGGGGCAGTATATGCCTCCACTTTTACTTAACGCACAGCGGTACACCTCGCGACTACGACAAGCTGCAGCTAACTCCAGTACGAGGAAACTTTCGCACCTTCCCATCACCCCGGTTCGTGCCTTTTATCATCTTTTTTTTCCCGTATCATCTTTCTTCGAATTCGCCTTTTTTTTTTCGTCTTCGTTTTGTACGCTTATATATTTATAGTTATATATATATATATATATATTGGTCCTTTCCTTTCCTTTCCTTTCCTTGCCTTCCTTTGCTTTCCTTTCCCGCCCCCCTATTTCTCTGACTGTGCGGCCCCACGTGCGTGTGTCTGACCTGTAACCGGGTCGGGGGCACGGCGGGCGGCAGGGGCACGTTGTTGAGGACAAAAATGCAGCAACGCCGCCGCCGCCGCCGCCGCCGCAACAAAAATAAAAGAGAAAGTAACGAAAAAACGAGGCGCACTTCAGCGAGGAGGAAGCAGAACGTCTCCTCCTGTTGCCTTCGTCTTTGTACGTAAGACAGGTAAGCTGCTTCGTGGGTGGTCTTCTGTTTTTGCCTGTTGGTGTGTGTGTGTTTTTTTTTCTTCGACGCCACGCGAATTCGCCGCAAAGGCCGCACGGCGAAGTGAATATCAAACTCGACGAGGTGATGGACGAAGAGGGCGCCGGTGCACTTTGACTCCCTCGCTCTTGCAAGTTTGTTTCGCGCTCAGCGTCCTCGTGCCTGGTGTTGGCGTTGCGGGAGGGGAGGAGGAAGGGAACCGTTGTGCATGCGTGGGGTGAGCCTTGCTCGCTTGCCAATGACGTGCGTGACTATACGCGTTTGCCGCCCCGCTGGTTTTGCGGCCTTCGCTCTAATGCCATCCAGCTATCAATCTGTATATCGCTGTACCCTTCTATATAACGAGAGGAATATATAAAGTTGTATCTGTAGACTACCTCGGTCTCTTTGTCTGCGTGGGTGAGGATGGGGTTGCGAGGCTCCACCTGTGACTCTCCCGCCCACCCCACCCGCCTTTCTTTTTTTGTTTTTCCCCTCCTTTTTTTTTTATGTTTTCGTTGCTACTCTCCCTTGCGAAGGGGAATAACTCGAGAACACCATTTTGACGGGCCACTGTGCGGTCAGAGAAGAACTCGCAAGATTTGCTTTGTGTCGGTTATATATATATATATATATATGTCACTACATTTGTAGCTGTACCTGTGCGCAGGACGCGTTGTTCATTGCGTCCCCTCCCGGCAAAATCACAGGAGGAAAAGTGGGCGGGGGTGAAGAAGTAAAAAAAAAACTGATACACATATTCTTCACTTACTCACTCACCCAATCACCTACTGTGCTCCCCGGTTATATGTCACGGCAGAGTTGTTGCCTTTTTTTTTTTTCTTTTGAACTCTC
>NW_021705278.1:0-3423 GCF_003719485.1 Trypanosoma conorhini | reverse complement strand
ACTGCTGCAGCCAACACGCCCTGAAGGCCCCTGTGGTGAACTGAGTTCTCTCGCGGCCATCCTGGTCGCTTCGAGTGCCCGTGCTGCCCAAAACACGCGTGGGCGCCCAGCCGGACCCGCGTGCGCATGCTCGAAAACTTCACCCAGACCGCTTCCCGCCGCGTATTCCCATTGCACCGCAACTATGCAATACTCCCCACTTTCGGTGCGAGGGGACGCCGGGGCACTTGTTCCCCTGTGCGGCCGGGCGATCCAAGTTTGGCCTGGAGGGGTTGGAGGCACCCGAGCTCGACAGTTCAGCATGCAATTGGCTCGGCTCGCTTGCGGCCGGTTCAGCCTCCCAAGCCCTGAACCGTTTGCCGTCCGTGGCGACAAATGGGGCGATTTCTTCTTCAGTTGGATGCGGGTGGGCCGTCGTTTTTATAGTTTACTTTCTTTTGCTTCGGCTTCGAAAGCCTTCTTGCTCGCGGTTTCATGTGCCGAACGAGCCGCAGATTGCAGCCGGCGTGCCCCAACAGGTCATCTGGCGAGGAAACGAATCTGGAGAGAGCCCGGTTTTAACTTCTGCTTCTTTGCGCGGCATCTAAAGCGTGATTACCGCGGTTCTTTCAGAAACGCGGCGCGGCCACGCGTGCTGGGGCAGGGCGGTCGCGATGGGGGACGGCGCGGGGCCACAAGCCAAGGCGGCCGCGCCGAAGTGGCCAGCACCAGTGTTGATGTTAGCGCACGTTTCCCGCCTATTAGCGCAGCCGGGCGCGTGGCGTGATGTTTGCAGGAGGGGCGTCGTAAGGGAGCTCCCGTTCTAGGCGTCGCGCGGTTGGTGAAGTGTGGGCCCAACTTTTTTTTTTGGCTTGGCACAGGGGTGCGTTGTTTTTTTCGTATATTCGTAACTCATGGCGTGCGTGTTTCGTTTTTTTGGTTGCTATTGTTGTTATTTAATTCCCTCCTTGGGAGTGCCAAGTTTTGTTTTAATGGTTCCGATTTCTTGGAAATCTCTTGGCTGCGCCTCTAAAGGCGGGTCGGATCGGACATGGTGCTCTTTCGGTTTATTTGTGTAAGGGTGTTCTTGGGCCGATTTAACATGCGGTCTGCGATCTGGACTGCGTGGATAGCGCCCGCGCCTGCGGTAAAGCGTTTTACCACGGGAGCACTGTAGTCGAGGCGTCTTTGTCTTTTTTTTTCCAAAAAAAAAACTGGTATAAAAAGAAGCCTTCGTACATACGAAAGGTAATGCTACTACTACTAATATAGCAATAAAAACGCGGAGATGAAATATACACGCAAGCACATTTGGGCTGTAAAGAGGTGCAAAGGAACTACAACAACAATAACAAAGCGAATGATTTCCACAGTGAATGTATTCCCTCACGCAAGTTTAGAGTAAAAGACAAATAAAAAATATTATTTACCATCTACTATATGCCTAAATGGTATTACACAGTATTCGTTTAATTCTCAGTTCCGCGCAAATGGAATAGGAATTTGAATAGATCAACTAGTAGAATCGGGTAATATTTCAAAAGCAAATGCAGTAATAAAAAAACAAAAGAAAAAAAACAAATATATTTATGTTCCAGCAGATATGTGGATGCACTTCCAAATCTAAAGCCGCGGGAAAGCGTCATAAATAAATAAAAAATACTTATACAAGTAATGCTTCCTCACGTGCTCCACCGTTTTTTTTTTAAATTTTAACAAGGAGGGAGAGAGCTAGATAGAATTAGTTAATGGAATGGGATTTCTTTATTTTTGCCCGAAAAGGCCGTAAAAAAAAACTTGGTCGTTGTAAAGTATGTTGTGCTTGTTTCTTGCAACGTTGCTTCTTTCTGTACTAACAAAGCACCATTCATTTCATTTGCTGCCATACACAAGTTGAACTTGAAGATACCTCTGTTCTTTGGGCATTGTGCGGAGCACTTTTCTTTCTTGGGCCGTAAGCTGGGGTATATTCTGCAGAGGTGTTGCCCTTTCAGCGCTTTTGCCGATGCATTGCTTGATCTAGAAGACTTGTTCCCACCTCGTTTTTTTGTTTGCGGGGTGTCCTTACAGCTTTTGAGGTGCTGGTTCTCCGTTAACCTTTATTTTTGCCTTTATTATTATTATTATTATTGCTTAAAATAAGGAAGGATACCGCTATTAGGAGTGAGGTGTAGTTATGGTGTCGTATTGGAACATTGCCGCGTTATGCCTGGGTGGTTACGTTGCTGGAGCCGTAATACTGGTTCGTGTGTTTCCGCTTCGGCAAGACTCGGAGACGGAAGTTCTTAAAAAGCGTTTTCCTTACCCTGTAACGAAAATTGCTCATAGGGGTGGTTGTTTGATAGGCCCAGAGAATACCCTATATACTTTTAAACGAGCAATAATTGTGGGAAATGCTGATATGTTGGAATTGGACGTTCACCAATCACGAGATGGCGAAATTGTTGTTTCTCATGATGCTGCTCTCTTACGGACTTGTGGGAGCTTTCATGAAGATGTGAAGGTGGACGATATTGTGGTAGCTGGGAATCCGAACACGACTTTGCCTCAATCACTGCGAGAAATTCCAATTCATTTTGGGACTCCTCAAAGAGGCGGATATTATAGAGCCAGTGACTGTGTTCCTGTGGATAACACAACGCGCCTCTGCCTATTGTCGGAGGTTTTTGACGCGTTTCCAGAGATCCCGCTTCACATAGACATCAAATGTGAAGGGGAGGACTTTACAAGACGCGTGCTGGAATTAATCGAAGCATACGACCGGTGCGCGAAAACTGTGGTCGGGACTAGTAATTGGCGTAATCGGAGAAATGTATACGATTACTTTGAGACAGACAATTCCTCAGAAAGTGAGAATCTTCAGGCAAAAAGAAATCGGTTTCGGATCTTTGCGGGACCTTTGGACTATGCCATTGTTCATGCGGCCTATTTCCTCGGACTGCTTCCTCTAATCCCTTTGAAATTTGATGTCTTTTCGATTCCACTTTTTACGACACACAAGCGAAATGCGCTTGGCTCTTGCTTTACACGCTTTATTTCTTATTTTCTAAACGCACCTACTCTATGGAAGCATTTGCAGCGACGAGGTATACTTATTGTGGGTTGGGTGCTGAATGATGATGATGAGTTCGAGGAAGCCTCTAAGTGGCCTATCAATGGCATAATGACCGACGACCCTATAGCTTTGGATGCGTTTTTTAGGTCACGGAAGGTGCCAACAATGATGAATATTTTGGATTGATCCTTTGTCCTAATTGGGTGTGTTTTGTTATTATTTTAAAAACAGACAAACAAACAAATAAAAAAAACAAAAGAACCCATCATCCTTTGTGGCTTTATTCCTAAAAAGAAAAAGAAATAATTTGTTTTAATTCTTATAAAGTAATAGGCTCGTGAGGTTTGATTCTGATGGGTGTTTCTCCCCTGATTAAAGAGTTTTAACGG
>NW_021705257.1:1258-3548 GCF_003719485.1 Trypanosoma conorhini | reverse complement strand
AAAGTACACAGCACACACACACACACACACACACACACACAACCGTCACGGCCTGCGCGGACCCACCGCAAGGAGGGAAAGAAGAGAGTGAGCAGCGGCACGACATGTCCCTGCACTGGCTTTCCTCAGCGGTGCTGCTGCTCTTTTTGTTGGTGTGCTGCGGCGGCAGTGGGGCCGGGGCCAACGCTGCAGAGACGCAGGAGGCGTCGAAGGAGGTGGAGCTCTTCAAACCAGGGGAAGCTCCAGTGCTTGCGGAGGGAGAAGAGAGCGGCAGTAGCACTCGCTATAAAAGTGTCTCCTCTTTCTACAGCCACTCCCTTCTTGACGTGAATGGTGTGCTGGTTGCTCTTGCCGTCGGCGCACACAGCAACACGCGCCCTGAGATTTGGGCAAAGTACAGTGCGTACGGGGCAAATGAAAAGTTGAATGAAGACGCTGCATTGGAAGGAAAAGCGTGGAAGACGCAGCTTGTGACGAAGCGACCGGAGGCAGAGGGCTACCTTGTATCACCGTTTGGCCCCCAGGCTCTGGGGAAGGGCAATAAAATACATTTGCTTCTGCAAAAAAGAAGAGTGGCCAAAGAGCCTTCTTTGCAGAGCGATCCTGGGTGGGGCCTTGCGTTGATTGTTGGTGAAGTTCGGGAGTCCGGGGGCGAGCGGGGAGAGCGACGAGTCTCGTGGGAAGGTCCCCGGCCGTTGGACTCCATGCTTGCCAGACAGATGCAGCAGCGGTCGTGGAAGGTGCTGCAGCCCGCGAGTATGTCCAGAGGCGTCGCGGTTGGGGACGCAACGGTTCTTTTCCCTCTTATGGGGACCACCAACGACGAAACAGGCGGGCGTGCCTGCACCGTCATGTACTCGAGCGACAATGGGGATAACTGGGGGATTCCTGCGGCGCCTGTGGTTGCTCAGGACTGTGACGCTGCCACGCTTCTCGAGTGGGAGGGGAAACTCTTCATGGCCACCTCCGGATCTTCTCAGTGGCGGCGCAGGATCTTCGAATCCGGCGACAAGGGGAAGACGTGGAACGAGGCTGCCGGGCCCTTCTCACGCCTGTTGGGCGACGCATACGCATTGACTATGGCCTACGTTGCTTCAGCCCTCACCACTGCAACGATTTCGGGCAGGAGTGTGCTGCTGTACACCACGGTAATGTCGGTCCATAGTGTTGAGCGCCAAAGGCACCACGTACTCCACCTGTGGCTCTCCGACGGTGCTCGGACCCACGATGTTGGGCCAATATCTGCGGATGATGCGGGCGACGCCCCCTTCAGCTCGCTGCTGTACACAAGAGATGAGTTGTTTGCCCTCTACGCGAAGGTGGGTGAGAGTGGAAGGTCAGACAGCCTTGTCTTTGCGAGTCTCCCGCAGCCACTGCAGCGCATCAAGTCCGTGCTGCAAACTTGGAAGGACGTGGACGCCAGAGTCGCAAAGCTTTGCAGCTCCGCCACCACCCCCGCTGCTGCGAAGGGCGCCGCAGAACCCGCTGCTGCCTGCGTCGGTGCTATGCCAACGGACGGGCTGGTTGGGTTTTTGTCGAACAATGGCAACAATACCCACTGGAAGGACGAGTACCTTGGGGTGGGCGCCACGGTGTTTGGAGCAACGAAGGTTGCCAATGGCTTTGTGCTGGCAGGGCGTGGTGCATCGATTGTGTGGCCGGTGGGCAGAGAACGGCGGAATCCCGGGCACGGTTCTGTGGGCGAAGAGGTGACTCTTGTGGCGACGGTGACCATCAACAAAGCGCCACAGGGCGTCACCCCAGTGTTGGGCGTGGGGACAGCGGAGGCTGGAATGTATCTGGGGCTGTGGTACGACGAGCACAAGCGCTGGAGGACGAAGTTCGGAGGAGAAGGAGCGGACGCACAAACACTGGCGTGGGAGGAGGGGAAGGCGTACCGAGTGGTGCTCACGGTGGGGAACGGCACGGGCTCGGCATACGTCGACGGGCAGCTTGTGGGGAGTTTGGAGGAGAAACCTCCATTTACTGACGTGTTTCCTCCGCCTCCGCCTCTGCCTCTGCCTCCTCATGAGCAATTTCAGCATGAGAGGGTCTCGCACATCTTCGTTGGGGAATACAGGTACGACGAAGTAAACGCAGAGGTCCACGTGACGGTGACGAACGTATTTCTGTACAGCCGCTGCTTCAACGCCAGTGAGGTTGCGGCGCTGGAGAGGAAGGAGGAGGCCAGCGTGACGGAACCGGAGGAGGTGCCGCTTCGCACCGCTGCACCCGCTGTCAGTGACCCGAAGAACTCTGCGCACGACGAGGCTGCAGCAGCTGGCGGCGT
>NW_021705257.1:0-1129 GCF_003719485.1 Trypanosoma conorhini | reverse complement strand
GTACCGAGTGGTGCTCACGGTGGGGAACGGCACGGGCTCGGCATACGTCGACGGGCAGCTTGTGGGGAGTTTGGAGGATAAACCTCCATTTACTGACGTGTTTCCTCCGCCTCCGCCTCTGCCTCTGCCTCCTCATGAGCAATTTCAGCATGAGAGGGTCTCGCACATCTTCGTTGGGGAATACAGGTACGACGAAGTAAACGCAGAGGTCCACGTGACGGTGACGAACGTATTTCTGTACAGCCGCTGCTTCAACGCCAGTGAGGTTGCGGCGCTGGAGAGGAAGGAGGAGGCCAGCGTGACGGAACCGGAGGAGGTGCCGCTTCGCACCGCTGCACCCGCTGTCAGTGACCCGAAGAACTCTGCGCACGACGAGGCTGCAGCAGCTGGCGGCGTGGCGGAGGGGCCGCCGGTGGCAGCCGGCACTGGCCCCGCGACGACCGACGCGGCTGGGAGTTCTGCGGGGGATGCCTCGGTGCCGCGCGGTCCTCCGGCGCCGGGCTTCAACAACGCCTCCGCCGCACTTGCGAAGGAGGCTGCGGGCACAGTGCAGAAGGAGGCTGGGGGCGGCGACGGCACTGCGCGTGAGCGTCCCTCTGCTGTGCTCTCGCCGCTGCTGCTGCCGCTTCTGCTGGGGCTGTGGGGATGTGTCTCGCTCCTCTGAGCCGGATATCACGGCAGCGAGGGAGGAGGCGGTGCGGCCCGCGCTGGAATGCGTGCAGAGTGTGTTTGACGTTCGTTGATTGTTCTCTTCAGTGCAGTCCCTTTTTTCTTTTCCTTTTTATGTTAAATAATTCTTGCTTTCTTTTCTTGCTTACACTCTCGCTGTGGAGGGGGCGAGAGCTCCCCGTGTGGCTGCTTGCGTCTCTGCCCAGTGCACGCAGGCGGGGGACGGTGCGCCGCAGCGATGGGGCGCGCAGGGGGTGACGCGTGGCCCGCGAGGGACACCACGCACACCGAAGGGGCTGTGAGGTATAAATGGCCGGTGCGACCGTGAGGAGGAGTGCAATGAGGTGAAATGTTCATCGCCTTTGCTTTTGTCGCGTGCAGAAAATCCACGCGCAGTTTTGCGAAGCCACGCGACAGCTCGCTGCCGCTTCACTTTCTTTTTTTTCCTTTTGGGGAGGAG
>NW_021705273.1:2625-3449 GCF_003719485.1 Trypanosoma conorhini | reverse complement strand
GCCTTGTGCTTGCTTGTGTGTGTGTGTGTGTAGGTTTGCTGCCAGCGATTACTTTTTCTTTGGCTTCGTGTGACCCGCCGGGACTTCAGTGCCCATGGGACGGGCGCACACATGTCTCTCTGCCCGTGTGCGCCGTTTTCTCTCCCCCGACATCTCCCCCTTCTCCTCCCCCCTCTTTTTTTTTTGAAGGACCCTCTCGCCCCTTCACTCCTCGCTTGCGTCGATGGCGAGGCCTTCAAGTAAAACCCGCGCGGTGGCGGCGACGGTCCGTTTTTTCTTTTTCTAAGTTTTGTTTTTCACTGTCTCTGTTGCACGCCGCGAAGGAGCCCAAAGATGTTTTTCTGTCTGTTTTCAGTTCCCCCCCCCCGTGTTGTTGTTGGTGGTCGTTGATGTTTTCCCCGCCCTTTTCTTCTCCCGCCGCCTTTTTTTTTGTTTCCTTCGGCCCGCGTGACTTCTCTCCGGCCCCCGCCACACGCACGCACGCACGCACGACACTCCCGGGGGAACAGGGCAAAGGGCAGAGCGGTAGGGTGCGGGATAAATAAGTAAATATATAATATATTTATACACTCAAGGGCAACGGACACGAGGCGCGGGCGGCGGCGTTGCAGGTCTGCCTGTTAGCGTTGCCGCGCGAAGGAAAGAAGGAGGAGGAGTGAGAGGTGGGAGCCGCGGGAGGCGCGTCTGCCGCCGTGCGTGCGCCGCGGCGGCCATGAGCGCCGTGAGTGCCTCGGGGCACGTGTCCAAGGCGGAGGCGGAGACGGCCACCGGCGACGCCAGCAGCGGCACGGAGTCGCTCGATGAGCAGGAGTTTGTGTTCAAAG
>NW_021705273.1:0-2600 GCF_003719485.1 Trypanosoma conorhini | reverse complement strand
CCCTTTTCTTTTCCCGTCCGCCTTTTTTTTTTGTTTCCTTCGGCCCGCGTGACTTCTCTCCGGCCCCCGCCACACGCACGCACGCACGCACGACACTCCCGGGGGAACAGGGCAAAGGGCAGAGCGGTAGGGTGCGGGATAAATAAGTAAATATATAATATATTTATACACTCAAGGGCAACGGACACGAGGCGCAGGCGGCGGCGTTGCGGGTCTGCCTGTTAGCGTTGCCGCGCGAAGGAAAGAAGGAGGAGGAGTGAGAGGTGGGAGCCGCGGGAGGCGCGTCTGCCGCCGTGCGTGCGCCGCGGCGGCCATGAGCGCCGTGAGTGCCTCGGGGCACGTGTCCAAGGCGGAGGCGGAGACGGCCACCGGCGACGCCAGCAGCGGCACGGAGTCGCTCGATGAGCAGGAGTTTGTGTTCAAAGTCGTCGTTGTGGGCGACTACGGCGTGGGCAAAACGTCACTCGTGAAGCGGCTGCTGGGTGTGCCGTACGCGCAGGACGGGGAGGCTGCGGCCCCGGCGCCGGCGGAGGAATCGCCCGCCGCGGGTAATCCCTGCAAGTCGGTGACGCCGACCGTCGGCACGGACTTCTTCTCACGCGTGGTGCACAACGTACGTCGTGGGCAGCACGTGCGACTGCAGTTTTGGGACACGGCGGGGCTGGAGCGGTACGCCGCGGTGCACGCCACCACGCACCGCAACGCCTCCGCCGTGGTGGTGGTCTTTGACGTGAGCGACAGGCGCAGCTTCGAGGGCCTGCTCTCGACCCACCTGGAGAGGGCCGCCCACTACAACCCGGAGTTGGACCAGCGCAGCGTGGTCGTGGTCGGGAACAAGACGGACCTCCTGCTGACGTCGAAAGAGACGCACGGGACGAGTACTGCGGCGGAACCCGTGACGCAGTTTGATCTCCAGTCGAAGCTGCTGGATTTGCTGCCGGACGTCCTCTACCACGAGGTGAGTGCCGTCACCAGCATTGGTGTGGGGGGCCTGCTGCACGACTTGTGCCAGTCACTGCTTAGCGTGCACAGCGGGGAGGAATCCACCACCTCACCGCCGGCGGAGGGGGAGGCAGCGAAGAAGCTGCAGCACTCCGTGCTTCCAAAGGGAAACAGCCCCGCCCCTGCCGTAGAGGCGACACCCGCGGCGCCTCCCGCGCCTCCGGCAGACGTGAAGGCGCCACTGGCGGCGGATGCGCACTCCCCGAAGGAACGCGTTGACGGCAGCGCGGCTCAGAGCGCCAGCGAGCGGCATGCCGACCCCCATCACTTGCCCCTTTCCAGGAGTGGGGAGCTGTCGGTGCACACGCAGCCGCCCTTCGATCCTGTTTCCGCGGTGCCTGTAGAGGAGACGGCGTCTCCGTTCGAGGATCACACCGTGGACGGCGGCCACATAAATTCCACGGACAACGATGCCTCCACCTCTCCGCCCAACGTGCCCCACACCGCGGTCAGCAACATCCGCTTCTTGGATCCCTCTGCAGTCCGAGAGAGGCGGGGAAGTCACCCCTCACTTTCCCACACCGAAGTGGACGAGGGTAATCGCCGGAAGTCGGTGGAGTACAGCAGCGCAGACTCTGCGGAGTTTCAGCGGGAGATCGAAGGTCGGTTTAGACGCGCCGAACTATTCGCAAGAAACAACGCCGCAGTTTCACAAGAATCTCAACCGCGGCAGCAGCAGCAGCAGAGGAAGAAGGCGTCCAAGGTAAATCTCTCGCACTGCTGTGGCCGTGGTGGCGGCGGCGGCGGTGGTGGATCGTCCGAGAATAATTCAAAAGGATGCAAGTGCTAGATTTCTTCTGGTCATTTGGGCATTTTCCCCCTCTTTTCCTGCTCCCGGTATATCCTTTTCTGCTGCAGCGATATTAAACTTGTTTGCTGTCGGCCCCTAAGGCTGGTGTGGCAACTGGTAGTGCGACTGCATCTCCCGGTCCCTTGGAATGGAAGCAAGTGTGTGTGTGTGTTGTAGGAAGAAAAAGAGTGCGTGTATGAAGGCGACATTCATGACGGCTCCCTACCAGGACGCTTTCTTCGCTTAGTTTTGTGTGTGCTTATGTCTCTTCTTTTGTTCTTTTTCCAATTATTTATTTTTATTTTATTTTTTGTTGCTGCTGTGCATGCGTGCCGGGTAGGCGGGTGCTTGCCGTCGGTCTTTCTCTGCCTGTCGCTGTGGGCCGCCGCCGCAGATGCAGCAGGATCTGAGTTATCCCACAAAGTGCAGGGACATGACTCTCCTTCGTGAGTCGCTGCAGCGGTTTGAGAAGGCAATGCAGCGCACCATGCTGGTGATGAAGGAGATGCGGAACGCGCTGGAGGAGGTGAGCGTGGCGTTCCAGGGCCTGACCTCCCTGAGTTGCTGCGGCGACGGCGCCAAGGCGACGATGCGGCGCTTCGTGGCGGAGGTGAAATAATACATGAATAGCAGCGGGCAGAGAGTCTATAACGACACGGATCATTTCCTCAATAATGACGGTGACGGGGAGCTGATGGTGGATGGGTGGATTGCCGGCGAGGTGCTGGCGCGGGCGCTGAGGGATTGTAAAGGGGTGAAGGACCGCAAGTCGTTCATGGAGTCCATCTTCAACCAACGCCGGTATTTA
>NW_021705277.1:0-3425 GCF_003719485.1 Trypanosoma conorhini | reverse complement strand
GGGACAAATGCAGTTGATTTCCCGCCAAACAACCGCGCGCGCCAAAATGTGGCGGCATCCCTCGCGCCGTGGGCTTTTCACTGGCGGTTTCTCCGGCTTTGCGGAGACGCGGAATTGAATCAGGGTCCTGTTCTGCGAATCGCTCGGCGGAATGCCGGCGGTCTCGAGCGCACGAAGCGGACCCCTCCGGAGAAGCGGTTGAAGGAGGGGCAAGTTGCGTTGCGTGTTCTCTTTGAGACGCAGTTTGCTGTGAAAGAGTGCGGGCGCTTTTGTTCAAATTCATTTTCGGCATTTTGGTTTGGCGCCAACGCCCCGTGGCGGCGCCGCCCCGCACTTCTCCAGGCGGGGATCAGCGCCCTCACCGGACCCCGCAAGGAAGAGCGGTTCACTCGAGACGGCCGCGGTCGCATTGTTTACTCGGGACCCGCCCCGTCTGGGAGGTCGCACGGCCTGCAGCATTTGGGGGCGTAACTTTGGTGGTTCGGCGTTTGACAAACGGGTTTTCGCGCGTGCCGCGGTACCGCGGCGCTCGGGTGGAGGAGGCCGTCGGTGAAGCTGCCGCTTCCGCCGCCCCCGGGCGTGACGCTGCCGGAATCGGTGCGAGTCGATGGGTGGGCGGCCCGCTTCACGGCGGGCTGCGAAGACGCGTGGGCCACGCACGATGCGCAGGTTGGCGAGACAACAAATCGCCCCATCGTTTTTCGCGGACCCCGCGGGCGGCGCGGCCGGGAGGAGGCAGATTGGGCTGCGCATGGGCGCTGTGTTAGGAAGTATTCGCGCGCAGGCGCGGGGGACATACGCGCCACCCGCCGCCGCATCAAATGAATCAAGCGCGTCCGGGTCTTCATCCGGAAAAGAGCAGCGCCCCGCAAGAGACGCAGGGAAGACGGCCGGGTGGATTGCCGGGAACCCGCGCGCATTTGGCAGACGGATCGCTCATCCGTAAATATCCACGGCGCCATTCGGCAGTTTGCAGCCGTAGTCCGCGGAGCAGTGAAGCGCACTGTGCCGCATGCGGTGGCCAAACGCCCACCGTTCTGGACGCCGAAAAGGACCGCATCGGAGCGGCGCGGGAACTTGCCGCTTCGCCGCCTCGCACAGCAGCGACGAACGCGTCTCAGCAACGCCGCATTTGCTCGCTGGAAGGAGCGGTGCTCCCGACCGGAGCCGGCGGAGGCGGCAAGCTGCGGCCTCGCCGAGGCAGTCTACGTCCGCGCGCCGCCGGTTCGCCGGTTGCGGCGGCGGATGTCCAACCCACCGCCACAAAGGAGCGCGTCGGCACCTTGGCGCGAGTGTGCGCCGCCACGTCCGATTTCCCTTTGCGGAGCTCGACCCTGCATTGCGGGAGATGTGTCTCCGGAGTGCGCCGGGGCTTGGTGCGCTTCACTGCGAGGCCCTGCACCAACTGCACCTCGCCGCCTGCAAGGAACTCGCGGCCGCGTTCAACAGGAGCATCGGCGACGGTGGCGCTCCGGCTTCCCGGGAAGTGGGCATTGCAATTGTCCCGCTCCTCAAGCCTGGGAAGCCGGGCAAATGATTCCCGCCTCGCTTCGGCCCGTCGCCCTCACCAGCTGCCCGCGTAAGCTCGTGGAAGGAATTGTGGCACGACGCATCCGCGGCACAGTTGAAGCCCAACTTCCTCCCCAGCAAGCTGGTTTTCGCCCTGGTCGCTCCACGCTGGATCCGTTAGCTCGCCTGTTTGCTTGGACCATTTCACCGTGGCAAGCGGGGGAAGGCCGGTGCGGTGCTAGTGGGTCACGCTGGGCCTTCGGCTCGGTTGATCGCGGCCGCATCCTTCACGCACTCCGCGCGCACAAGGTGGCGCCGTGCATGAGCCGGTGGGAGGCGAACTTCCTTTCCCTGCCGCGCGGCCAAAAGCCGCGTGTACAAAATACGCCCACCGCACCGGTTCATTTCACCCGCGGCGTCCCGCAGGGTTGCGTGCTCGGCCCGCCGCCGCCCACCGTTGCCGCGAACAGCCTCGGTGAGAAACCGGTGTGCATCCCCAACCTTGAACTTGCTTTCATCGCCGACGACCTGACCGCCACCACCGAGAGAGGGAGAGGCGCTATGGAGCGCACGCTGCGGCAAGCGTTGCGTTGCACGCGAAGATGGGTGGAGCGGAACAAATATGGAGCTCAGCGCCGCTAAGAAGTGCACGCTGTTTTGGCACCGCCCTCACTGAAAGCCTGCGGCCGCACGCGGGAGGGGCCCGCTTGTCGCAGGATTGCCTCCCGCGGTTGTTGGGGCGGTTTTGATCCAGTCATTGCGCGGGGTTGGCCGGCAGGTGCGGGGGTACTTCGCCGTCGCAAAAACAAGACTTATGGAGGTCGAGGCGGTGTCAGCAAGAACATGGGGGCCGAAATGTGAAATACCGCGTCCGCTGCTCAAGACCCTCATTGGTGGGCCCCCCAACTCCTCTACGGGCAGTGGCGCGCTGCAACACGGCTTCGCCGTCGGCACTGGAGCGCCTGGAGAAGTTCCACACCCGCGCCGCCGGCGTCGTCGCTGGCGTTCGCGTCAGGGCCTCTTGGGCGGCTGCTGAAGAGGAGGCTCGCCTTCTCTCGCTGGGGGGCGCTGCGTCGATGCGGGGGCGCCCGGTGCTACCTGCAGTCGTGCGTACGCGGCGGCGGGTTAGGGCAACACGCCGAGGCTCTTTTCCCGCCTTCCAACCCGACACACTCAGCCCTCCGCCTGATGGCGGGTAAGTTGCACAAGCATAGGTGATTTTGGCGCGCCCCATTGCTGCGGAGCCCCTCGATGCCGCCAACGCTCGTATGTGCCTTGACGCGTTGCCGCCGGCTGGATTGGGCGCCGGTGCCGATCCGGAGGAGAGATACAAGGGATGCATGCTGCTGGCGGAGTCGAAGGCGCATGCCCTCCTCTACACACTCAATGGGCGGGCGGCTCCGTAGAGCTCGGAGTGCGGTCTGGCTACGCCGCCCGCTTAACTTAGCGCCAAGCACGCGTCCGTGCAGCGTGAAGTGTGGCGGCGGCCCTCTGGCGTGCGGCAGCGGGGTGAGGTACCAGACCACGCAACGGGGCCCCGCTGAGCTCCTGCTGTGCGTTCTGAAAACGTCCGGCAGGCGAGTGGCGGGCGTATTTACTGCCTCACCGTCCCTTTTCCTGAGCGCACTTGAAACTGGTCCGACCCGAGCCACGGACGGGGTGCTCCGCCGCATTTAGAGCGTCATTGCCGGCCCGCTCCGTCGCGGCGCGTGCGCCTGCGCTTTAACTTTATTTTTTTGGGCGCGCCGGCGCCCCTCTCACACACAACGAGGCGGCTGATGAACTTGCGAAAGCAGCGCTGGGGGAAGTTCAGGACGCACCCGCGCGGATGGCGGACATCCGCACCGCCACCCGCCGCCGCCGCGCAGAAAACTGAGGGGGCCGCCATTATCCCCGCAGGACCCGACAGCCAGTGC
>NW_021705276.1:0-3429 GCF_003719485.1 Trypanosoma conorhini | reverse complement strand
GTATTTCTTTATCAGACTCAGAAAACTTCCGTTTTGTCCCAATAAAATCTAGAAACACCACCCCGAGAGAACGACACTCTCCATTTGAGTCGTTACCTGTGATCGTTCCTAGTAGTAAGCTACCTGTTTTTTCACCTTCCAAAAAGGTCTTGACCTTTTGGCCCTGAAACGGAACGCAACTGCTGTCACTTACATCATCGATACAAAGCAACATGGAATCACCCTGAACGGTTGCAGCTTTGCAAGCATTAAAACTAATACCATATCCCCTTTCTTCTTCAACAAGATCATGTTTTTTTCCAATCATGAAAAGATGCGATGAAGACGCCGCCACGTACGTCATAGAATCACTCTCCCCATCCTGCAAAGAAGCATAACAATTCTCACATCCTGTTACAACAGAAAGCCACTCAACACACTCTTGGCATAATTGAGATTTTCTGTCCCTTTCAAGTTTTACGTCCATCATTCGACTCACTTCCCATACGACTTTTGCGGCCTCCTCCACCTCAGTTGGAAGAAAACTATTTTTCCATCACGCGAGGTCGCAAAAACATAGGGTGCATAGCTCAATCCGGAAAGCATTATGGGCAGAAAAATTACGCCTTCATCTTTTTTTCTCCCGAGGTATCAAATAAAAAACATCTACCATCCGTTCGGCTATTTTCAATATATTCTACTCTCGAAGAATAATATTGTTCAAAGAAACGCGTCGAAGCACCATGGAGTCTCTCCGAAGAAACGGATAACGCGTTTTTTTCCATTATTGTTTTTCCCAAAAGATGAAACGTTTCACCCTTTTTAGGATCATCCAAATAACATCCATTTTGGCAAACAACCGTTGATTTCATCAGCTCCTTGTCGATTTTCATGACATAAGAAGTGTCGCCAGCAGCACCTAAAATAGAAGATGCACTGCGAATAAGTGAAATGATATCCTCCCCTTCAGGAGGAACAAAAACAATCCTCTTTTGCTCTAGAACAGGCACATTCAATTCCTCAACTACCGATGGTAGAACTTCCTCTACAGCAGTCAAAATTTGTGGCTTGTTCTCAGATAATGAAGCCTCCTGAATGCTATGACCATGCTTTATCCTTTCTCTTTCCGATCTGGCCTTGGCGCGACGTTCCTCTTCTCGTCTTTTTCTCTCAAGCATCTTAGCCTGTTCCTGACTTTCCCTTCTAAGTCTTTCAGCCTCCTCCAACGCTTTCTGCCGCTCTTCCTCCCTCCTTCTTTCTTCCTCAATGGCACGTTCTCGCTCTTCGGCAATTCTTTGTCTTTCTTCCTCTTCTTTCCGAAGTCTATCATTTAATTTCATCAAACAGAAGATTCGATGACAGTCCCCATGAAGAAAGAGTCCCTCAGACAATCCCTCTAATCCAGCCTCTTGAAACAACCTCAAACACTCTTCTTCCAGAGCAAGAATATTTTGTTCTCCAATAAACTTTTTACTCTGAAGAAGATCAAAGTCAACATACAAATTATGACGACAGACCGCCCTATCCGAGATAAGTTTTTCTTGGAAGGCCATCATGTGTGCTACGGCTGCTGCCGATTTTTCTTGCTTAGACCTTAACATCGCTTCCCTTGCGGCAATCTGTTCTTCACCTTCGGCATTTGCCTGATCTAAAAAACGGCGCTGCTCCACCCGCGCCTGTTCCTCATCCTCCCACGTCCGTGTAATCCACTTAACGTGCTCGTCCTCAACTTCACCATGCCTGCCTTTCCGCAACGCATAGGACTGCCATGTCTCGTTTAAAAGCACTTGGCGGTCATACACAGCCTCAGCGTAGTTCAACTCTTCAATGGTGGTTGTTGGTAGTCGATAAACATATTCAAATGGTCTGGCCTTGTCCATCTTCAGACAACTTCAGTGTTTGCGTAGAGGGAATAAACTACAATCAACAACAAAACAAAGAAAAAAAACAAGAAAACAAGAAAGCAGCCATTTTCATATATGAATAAAGAAAAAACATCGACCAAAACAAGCTCACCAAACGAAATTGGGTTGAATACAAGAAAATAAATAAATAATGCTAGAGTGCCAGAAATCCACTTCGAGATATATCATTATAAAAATGAGACAAAAAAAGGTAAAAAAACCTCCCATATAAACAAATCGGCGCAGAGGAACTAAAATCGGCTTAGACAGAATAAAAACAGTTGTCAAAAATAAATGAAATAAAACAAGGAAATCACGCGGTCGATAACAAAAAAGAAAGCAGCGATAATACAAGGAAAGATCCTTTTCAGGACCATCCCCCTACAAAACAACAAAAATAAATAAAACAAAAAAATAAGAGAATTCAACGTCCTAAATGGTAAGAATAGCAATAGGTTTAAAAAAACAGAAACAGACACTCAAGGATAACAGAAATATGCATCATCATCTCTCCTCCCTCACCACTCTTCGGTGGATTAAACACATCTACCAAAGAGAACTCAGATTCGACATCCAGAACCTCGCGCAACGTTGAAGTTGTCACTAATGATATATCCTCGGAAAGGCGATGAAACTACATGTGCAGAGGCAAAACAATTGAGATTGAACAAGAAGAAAAAACTGACGCCCAACAAATCAATTATCAGACGAGACACAGCCATAACACAATAAAAACAATACAAAAAAAAGGAGCAACATTCCACGAAACATCACCACACCGCCAACTTTCAAGGCATAGAGAGTCTAAAAAAAAGCAACGAGGAAAAAAAAAACGCTCCGACTTTCTCCCCTGCGTCTTCCAACAATCGCATGACGGAGGTGCCACGCTTCGCCTAAGCGCCGCCGTTCGCTCCGGCGCGCGCACGTGTCCTTCTTGCTATTCGCCCCGCACGTGTGTGTGAGACGAGTACAGCCAAACGCGGTCCTATATGCCACCACAGACACCCCTCACCGCCACGGAAAGCCCCGCGCCTGCGCCAAAGAGTAAACAAGATACAAACTACGCCTACGAGAGGCAGCACCACTTCACGCAGTGGCCCCGCCCGTGTCTTGCCGGCACGCGCGGCACCAAAGGCCCCCAACACGACGCCCGAAGAAAAACAACGCGACTACAGCACGGCTGCTCCCGCCTTCGCCGGCTGCGCCCCGTGCGGTCGAAGTCGCGTGGCAAAACGTCCCCTCGCGGAGTTCACGTGCTGGGCGCCCTGTGTGTTTGCGTCGTGGCGGGCACTGCGGCGGCGCCCCTCCTCCTCCTCCTCCTTGCGGGTGGGCGGCCGCCTCGTGTGCTCTGCCCCTTCTCGCCTGAGCAGATTGCGGCACAACATGCCACCGCAACGAGGCGGTGTCAGTTCCCCACCATGAGTGGGCGATGCCCGCGCGTAGCCGCACACACACACACACACACACACGCACCCAAAGAGTGACGGAGATGTGTGGTGGGGACGCGAAGTGGCGGCTGCAGTGACGAAGAGAAGAGCAGCATCGC
>NW_021705105.1:3819-4515 GCF_003719485.1 Trypanosoma conorhini | reverse complement strand
GTCACCCAAAGCTGAAGCACACATCCAATGGCGCCTGTCGCGTTGTCGTAGCTGTGCCACCGCCGGGCAAACAGCACCACCTCCGTCCCGCCGATGGTCGCGGTGATGAAGTCGTCTCCCTCGCCGGGCTCGACGCCGTTGAGGAAGTCGCCCAACAGGGGCGCGTGCGTCCCCGTCGTCTCCGTCCACGTCGCCCCCGCGTCAGCCGACTCGTACAGCCGGTAGCGCCGAAGTTCGGTCACGGCGATCATGAGGAGTTTCTTTTTCCACTCGAGGAGCGTCGCGGCGACGCAGCCCTCAGCCACCGCAACGCTCGAAGGGAAACTCCACGTCCCGCTCCCCGCAGTCACTCCGCTGCGCTCCGTCAAAGAGATGACTGTGCAGACACGCACGCCGCTTTCCGAGCTCACCGCCACCAGGGGGAAGAAAACCTTACCTTGGTGCATTACGCCCCGCCCCGCGTTGTCCACAAAAGACCTCCATTTCTTTGCATCCATCTCGGTGGTGAAGGTGGAATTCAGCGTTGATGATGATGACTCGGTGGATTCCGTCCACGTTATTGCGTTGGCTCCACCGGAGCCTGCGACCGTGCCGGTGTACAGCGCAGCACCCCAACTGCCCGATGCCGGTGGCTTCTGTGTCCCTGTGGGTTCCGTGTAGCTCATCAGCAGAAGCAGTATTTTATTGTCCTTCACA
>NW_021705105.1:1383-3376 GCF_003719485.1 Trypanosoma conorhini | reverse complement strand
ACAACCGCCCTGGGGCCGTAGCGGAAGACAAGAGGGCCGCTCTGCCCTTCGCCGCCGTTAGGCACCGCCTTAGCCCACTGACATCCACTTCCAGCAGCATCAGCAACAGTAGCCAGCGGAGTGCAGCCGCTGCTCCCGCCGCTGCAGCTGATGCACGTCGCCCAAATCCCAACGTCGGAAATGAGGCCAGGGCCGTAGCGGGCCTTGGCAAGGGCCACCGTCACTCCACCCGCATGCACAAGGGAGTGACCGGCGAATCCGTACACTTTTTTCCTCTCAGTCAGACCGGCCAAAGCTGGAACTCCACTCGACTGCGGATCTTCCGTTTTTTGAAACAGCACAACTGTCGATGGCGGTTGTTGTGCCGATTGTGGCCCACTCCCCGCAGCAACCGCCGCCGCCTCACAGCTGCCGCAAGAAATCAACGCCACGAGAAGCAGCAGCAGCACCGCGGCAGAAAGCAGATGCCAGGACATGTTGCGCCTCTCTTTCTCTTCCTTCCCTCCTTGCGGTGAATCCGTTCGGGCCAAGACTGCCGTATACGCGTGTGTGGTGTGTGCCCTGACAGCAGAGGCGGCACTTCAGTGTGTGTGTGTGTGTGTGTGTGTGTGTGATGTGTTGCTGGCGGCAACTGCAGAGCCCTCAAAGCGCAGAGTAGTGACTGGTCTCTTTCCTTCGGCGTGTGTGCGTGTGTGTGTGTGCGAACATAAGTGTGGAGAGAAAAAAGCAACGACGGCGGCGATGGGTTTGGGCGCGGCAGTGGGGGGCAGCGCAGACCACGCATGCGGGGAGCGGTGGAGGCGACGGTCCGGCGCCCGCACGAGAAGCCCACAGCGACGGTTGAGCAGCCAAGTGCCCCCGCCGCCACGCGAAGGTGCGGGTGACGGTGCCCGCGGGGAAGCCGCGCGTCCGGCCGGCGGGGCGTGCCGCGGCCCGCGTCTTTTCCTGCGGGGCGGCAGCTGCGGGCTCCTCTTCGTGCGGGGCGCCAGCACCGCCGCCGCGTGGCGGGCAACGCAACAAACAAACTTGCCGGGCAAAAAACAAACACGTGCCCCGAGCGGCCCGCATGCATCCGCCGCCGAGCACCGCAACTAATCAGCAGGGCACGGGCACGGGCTGCCGCAGCCGCCACGGTCCCCGCAGTCGGCCCAACCGCCAACCCGCCAGTGCGCCGAGCCGCACGAGTTCACTCCGCAGAAACACGCGGCAGAGCAGCAGCGTTTGGGGCCCCGCATTTTGCCCCCCGGCGCCGCTGCAGGCGCCCAAACAAACACGCGGGGGAATCGACAAGCCCCTCCCAGCGCGGCTGGGGCAACGCAAAACATCCCCACGGCGAGCGCAGCCACATAAAAAAAGAGGCCCCCGCCCGCCCTCCACACCACGCCGCTGCAGTCGACAAAAAGAAGGCGAACACGCCGGGGCGCACGGCATGCCCGCGGCAGACGGCACCCAAAGACAGGCACACAGAGAGAGAAAAGGAAAGGAAAGAGAGAGAGGCACATCACCAGCCACGCCCGCACGCAGCGAAGGAGGCAGGAGGGAAGCAGCACGGCAGCCACACCGGGCACGGCGTCGCGGTCCAGCCCGCGGTGAGTCGCACGATCGCCGTGCAGAAACAAAGCGAGCAAAAAAGAAGACTTACGGAAGAGCAAAACCAATTAAAACGGAAGGCGATGCAGGCAGACAAATGCGGCTGGCCACGCACGCCAACACCGCGCCGCGTGCATTTCCGCCTCCAGAAAACAAAAACAAAAACAAAAAGGAAAAACAAAAAGATATATGTTCGCTCCACCCCAATACGTCCCCCTCATTGTCCACGCAGCGCTCACTTTTTATTGGCGGCACCTCAGCGTGCTGTCGCCCCGCCCACCCGCCGCCTCCTCTGCGCGGCGCACGAAGAACCGTCCGCTCTGCGCGTCTCTGGGCGGGAGCAGCCGACAGCCGCGGGTGGCGCCTGCCCCTCCGTGGGGAGAGTGGGCGAAGCAAAGCAAGA
>NW_021705105.1:0-747 GCF_003719485.1 Trypanosoma conorhini | reverse complement strand
AGAAAGAAAAGTATTTAGAAAAGAAAACAATTGTTCCCGGCGTTCAACCCAACGGGAGAACTCGCACATGACCGGGAAGCAAAGACGATCCGCAGCGGATCAGCAATTAACTTGGAGGGGGACGCACACGCGTTCCCTCTGCGTGCCGCGGCCCAGCGACGCCACCGCCGCTCAGCACAGCGCGGAGAGGCCCCACAGCGCAAGCAGAAGAAGCGAGAGCACCACAGGCACACGCCCACGCGCAGTGCCGTCGCCGCCCCCAGCCTCCCTCTGCACTGTGTCCGCAGCCTCCTTCGCAAGTGCGGCGGAGGCGTTATTTAGGCCCGGCGCCGGTGCACCGCGCGGCACCGAGGCATCCCCCGCAGAACTCCCAGCCGCGTCGGTCGTCGCGGGGCCAGTGCCGGCCGCCACTGACGGCCCCTCCGTCACGCCGCCAGCTGGCGCAGCCCCGCCGTGCGCAGAGCTCGTCGGGTCACTGGCGGCGGATGCGGCGGTGCGAAGCGGCACCTCCTCCGGCGCAGTCACGCTGGCCTCCTCCTTTTCCTTCTCCTGCAGAGCGGCAACCTCACTGGCGTTGAAGCAGCGGTTGTACAGCAAGACGTTCTTCACCGTCACGTGGACCTCTGCGTTTTCTTCGCGGTCCCTGTATTCCCCAACGAAGATGTGCGAGGCCCTCTCACGCCGAAATTGCTCATGAGGAGGCAGAGGCAGAGGCGGAGGCGGAGGCGGAGGAAACACGTCAGTAAA
>NW_021705275.1:0-3446 GCF_003719485.1 Trypanosoma conorhini | reverse complement strand
GTGTGTTTTTTTAAGCAGGCTCTCTCTATTGATTACTCGCGCTTCATCAGAACTCATGCCCGAGCAAACAGTGGACAAACGACGCCCCCCGCGGCTGCTTTCTCGGCGCTGCGCGGCCGACACCGCTTCCGAAGCCTGCACCCCCCGATGGTCGCATGGGGAAAGAGGCGGCGGTTCAACAAGACCGCGCGCGCCCCGGGAAGGACGCGGGGCCCGGGAGGCGCCTTGACCGCCCCGTTGTTGCGCCCGGGGGGCGTCGCGCACAAGAAAACAGAACAAAGCCGCGCGCCAGGCGAAGGGCCGGCAATGTTCTTCCCCGAGCCCGTGCCGCGGCGCCCGTCGCCCAAAACAAGAAAATTGGCAGGGGCGGGGAAAAAACAGAAATAAAGGCGCCGCCCCCCGCTCTGCCGGCCCTCTTTTGCGCGCCCCCGCGCGGCCCGGAAGGGAGGGAGGGGAGACGCGCCTCCGTAGGGCGCGCGCGGCATTCTCTGTTTGAGAGTAGCTGTCCCCTGAAGGACGTTGCATGTGAAAAAATCTGTGGAAGGGAAATTGTGAACGAAAGGCGGCAGGCCCTTTTAGTGGGGACCATTAGAGCAAGATGTCGCATTAATTTGTTCCTAGCTGGGCTGTCATTGGCCGAGCTGGGTGAGAAAAGCGAGGATGATGTTGGACTTCCCCTTCTTTAACTACGTCCTCATATCATGCACATTAGTAACCCCATACACATTACGGTCAATCCTTCCTTGGAACGATACCCCAGAAGACATGCCTTTCAAACAAAGTATAAGATTCGGTGTTTGTACACATACTCGTCATTTGCGTTCTTTACTTCCGCCTAGACTGGCTGTGAGGCGTAATGGAAAGAAAAGGATATGATCCCTATGCATCGTCTGTCTGTGGCAACTGATAGTATCATGTGGAGTTATGGTGTGACATTGATTAGAAGTGAGTATCCGTGGTCATCCAGGTGGGATGCTTATCTAAATCTTCATGGAGCGAATATTTATTGCTATTCTATTTATGAACTTGGCACTCTTTATTGTATTTATCGCAGTTTTTAATGCTGCCTAAATGATGCGTATTTTTAGACGCTAACTAAGTTGGGTGAGCGGTATTGATCTTGAAAGCGATTTCCTGGAGTACAAGGGATTGTAATTGTTAACTCGTGCTGCTTTTTTTATCCCATTATGCGGATGGCCTCTTGCCTGTTTTACTGAAGCTGGGGTGCAGCTCACAGGCGTGGCCTTTGTTTTGCTGATTGTTGCTTCCCTAGGGGTTTTTCTCCGAAAAGTCGTGGTATAATATTCAAGGCACTTTTGCGCATGTACGCTGGATATAATTTAGCAGGATTACTTAAACTGTGCAATATGCGGAGGTGGCGGGCTTTTTTTTTTTTGTCAAATGGAACCATTATTACTTGAATGGTTTTTGAGACTTTTTTTTTCCCCCAATGAGTTTTCTGTTATGGTTACAATCATTTTTTGCTTTTCTCCTACTGTTTTCATTAACGGTGCTTGTGGGGATGTGGCTCCTTATCAATGTTTCGTTGGTATTTGTTGGTGCCATAATTGGATTTTGGCTAGGTGCAATAACTATTCCTTTGTAGTATATTCAAATACCACGCCGTGTGCCTTTACAACCGTAGTATAACCAAAAGATGCTTGTGCTGTTATCGGGGTTTGCCTCTTTCCCAGCAGTTTTTTTTTAACTCTACTTTATTCTTGAAGCCATCTGGTTGAGTAAATATCATTATGATTTTGTTTGTTGTTTTTTTTCTTTTGTTTTTTGCTGCGTATTGCTGTAATTTTAATATTGACTACGTCGGAGGTAGCGATAGCCAGGGTGTAGCTATCAGCTATAGGAGCAAGTTCTAGATTGTTTTTTGCTTATGTATCGTGTTGTGGATGCTATTTTGGGATTTTTTTAAATGTATGGCTTTTCCTAGTGGTAGTGTAATTGGAATATATGGACTTATTGAGCCTCCTACTTGCTGTGGCATCCAGGTACCATGGGTTTTCTTCCTTGATTTTGGTTTGTGCTCTACATATATCGGCGCTTCAAGGCGGTTTAAAGTACAACATCGAAAAAAAAAGGAGGGGTTTAGTGAAGAACTCTTTGTAATGAGAGAATTACTTTGGTTGCTGTTTGGTTTGTGACATATATATATATAATCAAATGTATGAACTGCGGTCGTGCAGAATTTTATTGCTTTATTCATCCTCTTTTTGCTATTTTTCTGCTCCAACATTGGTTCTTTTGCTATGTGCATAGGTTTTCCGTTTATAGCCCAATTAAATTTGAAGGAGCCTCCTTGTTTTATATTTTCTCTCTATTTCCCTATTATATTTCGCGAAAGCTTGCTTTTCCAGAAATGCAGGATTATTTGCGCGAGATTGAGGGTACATTGGCGAGGAAGAATGAAAGGAAGAGTACTTTGCTTTACAAATTAGTCAAGGATAATGCTGAACAAGAGCGCCTTTTGCGGTTAGGGGTGCGTAGCCTCCCAACCAATCCTCTTGACGCTACCGATGTCAAAGTAGTGAAGTACGTGCTTTTTAAATTGAAGCGGGATATTGCTGATAAAATTGCTAGATTGCGTGATCCACAACTACTTAGTATTGAAACCCATGGAGAAGTCGTCATCCGAGCTAAAAATGATGAAATTAACCATCTTATTGCTAAAAAAAATCCTTGGGAAGGACGATTAGCAGCACTTTCTGGGAAAAGCTATAAGATGGTATCATCTAATAAACTATACTTTGGTTGTGCAAAGGAGCTTCCAGAAGCCCAAGCTGAGATGCGCAAGAGTGAAACCGAAAATACAGACGACGTATTGAATGAGTCAGAGTCAGTGTCGTCCGATTCGCAGTCTTCCGAAGATTTGTCGTCTTATTTCAACGACGTCTACTTTGAACAACTGGCCGCAAGTGACTCCGAGGAGTCTTTGTGTAGAATTGAAAGGAACAAGGAGCTTAGTTTACGCCTCGAGGATGAACACAACAGTGAAGGTGTGTCTTTGAAAAGGGATCGTGAAGGCAACTCTGTGTATGTTGTAGATGTGAATTTGCCCCCTGAAGACGAGTTTCGGCGTAGACTACTGGATGCAAAAAGAGAAGTGCTACAAAAAAGACTAGAAGCTTTAAGAAAATGAAGTTTTGATGAATACTCTTATTTTTTGAGGGTTTTTTTAATTGAAAAATAACTGACAAGTCATAATTTTTCGTTGTGTAACATTTTTGTTTTTTTCTTTGGCATCCTCTTTTTCTCGCATAAATCTCATTCCTTTTATATTTATCCCAATTTCAATTTATAATCCCAAGGATAAATCGGGTTTTTAAAACCAGAAGAAAAATAAAGCATGACCGGACTGGCTCTGCGACGGAAGAGATCTCGAAGTACACCATTGGAAAAGCAGCCATTCGAAGCAACAGTTACTTTCAAAGGCG
>NW_021705272.1:0-3450 GCF_003719485.1 Trypanosoma conorhini | reverse complement strand
GAGGAGCCGGCCGAACGGCCGCGCGTGACGCCGCGGCCCCGGGAAGAAGCCGCTCGCGAGGCGGGCAAAGGGCGCTCCCCGCAATGAAGAACGGAAGCGACAAAAAAAAAAGGAAGTGAACGAGCGCCGGCAGTCGCCGTTTCCGCGAGGGCAGGGGGCGCTGCCGTCGGGAAAGCGCAATCCGTTCCCGCGGCGACGGTGGCCGCGCGGGCTCGCCGGGTGCCGGTTTTCGGTTTCCAAAATGCGGTTTCCGGAGCCGCAGCAGGCGCGCGGCCCCTCCCGCCGCCGCGCGTCTCGCCGGACGACGCCGCAACGACCCGCCTGCACTGCGAGCGCTGCGGGGGATGGCAATGATGCCCCGCCGCGCGGCGGGGCACCAGGCCACGAGCGCCCCCTCTGCCGCGCCCTCGTCATCGGGGACCGGGGCTCCTTTTCGCAACCCATTCGGTGGGGACGGGCGTGCACGACGACGGCGCCCGGCGCGCGGGACAGCGACTTAGTCTGGGACTGCACTGGGGAGAAGGAATTAGCTGCATGGAGGGGGCGAGCGCGACGGAGGCAAACCCGCCGGCGAGAGACGCGGACGGTACGAGGGAGTTGTGCGCTGCCATTTGGCGACGTGGAGCCGCATGGAAGTTAAGCTCATGGGCAGTGCCTGCTCTCCTTGGAATTGGCTTCTGCGGGTGGGGGGGCATGGGCGTTTGCGCCGCTGTGTCCTTCCCCCAGAGTTCCGTTCGCCTACAGGCTTTCTCTTTGCTGCGTACGTCGCTTCCCTGTGCGCTGGGCGCGTTGACGGCCTCGCGCGTAGCCGTACGCCTCCCACTGGCGCTCACTGCTTCTCTGCTTCCTGGGCACCGCGTCTTTTCCCCCACTCTCTTCCGAAGCAAGCTACAGGCTACACAACAAGACCCTCCCAAGGCGGCGAGCATGGCGGTGTGGCGGGTAACGACGTGGCTGAATGGACGGCGTGCTCGCGTGGCAGCGGCGTGTTGGGGGCGGCGGAGCTGCAGCGCGCGTTTGGGCTCGCGGTTCTGCGCGGCGGCGCCACACTTCGTTGTTGTTCTGTTGCTCCTGCTCCTGCTCACCCCGCACAGCGCAGCCAGCCAAGCAGCACCGCGGCAGGTCAGCGCGAAGGTGTTGATGTTGAAACTAACTAACCTCCCAATGCCTCAGAAGTTTCTGGATGCAGTTGAACTTGGGCTGATGGGGGCGCTCTGGTCGCGCAACTTCACTGCTGCAGATGGCGTTAATATAGAGGTCATCAGTAAAGCCACCACAACGCAGGGGAGTGGGGCAGCCGTCGAAGAAGCGGTGAAAACAGCCAAAGACCTCCTTCTTCTTGCCGGTGTCATCGGCGATACAACCTTCCTGCATACGCTGCCTGCAGTTATGCGCAACAGCCTCGTCTCTTTTGCCCCGTTTACTGGGTCGAGTGTGGTGCGTGAGTGGAACCCCAACGTGTACTTTGTGCGCGCTGACCCTGCGGCCGAGCTGCTGGCACTTCTCCGCTACGCCGTGGCTGAGCTGCGGGTGCTTCGGCTGGGCTTCATGTACCTGCAGGGTGTCTCCTTTGGCGATCGCGAGTATGAGCAGGCACAACATGTGATGTCGCGGATGGGCTACGCGCTGAGCGGCGTCTTCACCGTGAAGAGCTCTGTGCTAGGTGGCGCCGACGACAAGGAGTTCGACGATGCGTGGGAGCGGTTTGTCGCCACTCGGCCACAGGCGGTGATTGTGTTCGGCTCGCCTTATCAGGACACCAAGAAATTCATGAAGAGGATGCTGAAGGACGAGCGCACCGCCGGCGCGTACTTGCTTGCTCCTTCTGCGGTGCAGGACGCCGTTTTGGGAGCTTGGCGTGCTGCCGTGGATAATGGTGGTCTCAAGTTTGTGCCCGGGCAGGTGATCGCGACAGCGACGAACCCGCTGGCGAAGGACACAAGGTACAACGCGATCCGGCGCTTCCAGGAGGTGATGAAGAAATACCTGGCGAACAGGACGGACATAAAGTCTGGTGCAGGCCAGGGATTTCCCGACGAGAACAATGCAGGGGAATTGATGGTTGCTGCGTGGATTGCCGGCGAGGTGCTCGCACAGGCGCTGGGTAATCGCGAATGGGTGAAGGACCGTAACTCGTTCAAGGCGTCCCTCTTCAAGCAACGCCGGTATTTAATCGACGACCTTGTGATTGGCGACTACGGTGGGGATTGCAGTGCAGTTGCGGTTTCACAGGGCGCCACCTGCCGCTGCAACCAGGGCGGCCACACCGTGTACATAAAGCGGTTCGTGGAGGGCTACCGTGCAGAGCTTCGGGCTGATGACACGTTCACAGCTGGGCAGCGCCGCTGCGGTGCCGCCGGTACACTGTTGTATGCACCCTTGGATGGAGTGCTTGCCGTCATGCAGGATAATGAATATGCTCAATTGGCTGTTAGCAGTGTGTTGGGTGGTGCAAAAGCCGCCATTGCTTCGCAGGGGCATGATGCGCCGGGTATGGTGACGTTACATGTGCTAAATACATCCATAGCTGGGGCACGTAATGCTCTAGAGGAAGAGCACAATGAGCGTCTGGTCCATTTTGTGGGTGGGGTTGTGACGGAGGCGATGCTGGACGTGGAGAGTGTGGCCTTCCTCGACCCGCTGCAGCTCGAGCCGCGGCTGAACAGGTTCCGCCGGCACGTGATCCACCTGTCGCCGACGCTGGAGCAGCAGTTCTTCGTGCTTGCGAAGTACCTCCGGGACGCGGGTATCCGCGCGGCGCACGCGGTGATCCGCGGCGAGGAGGCGGCGGCGGTGGCGGAGGTGCTGCGGCGGTCGCTGGTGACGTTTGGCGGGTCGCTGCGGTCCGCGACGTTGCTGGCCGGCAGCGACGTGCTGGCGGGGCACCTGCCGAAGGCGGGCGACGTGTTCGTGGCGGGCCTTGCGGCCGGCGACGTCGCTGCGGTGGCGCGGCACATGGCGTTGCACGACGGCGTGCGCGTGTTCGTCGCGTTCTCCGAGTTTGCGCTGCTGCACGCCGACTTCGTTGCCGCGTTCGGTGGCGGTGCGGGCGCTGACCGCGTTGTGTTTGCGACGAGCCTGCCGCACTGGGGCGACGCGAACCCGACGTCGGAGACCGCCCGGGAGTTCCTCGCCGCCGTGCCCAACCCCACGCAACGGACGCCGCTGGCGCTGATGGGCTTCGCCGCCACGCGGCTGTTGGGGGCTGTTCTCTCCCGCATGGGCAAGGTGGGCGCTAAGCAGCTGACTGACTTCTTCTACACGAACGTCGCCGTCACCGCGAATGACATGCAATACGGCCCCTTCGTTAACGGCACGGCGTGCACTGCGGCTGCGGCCGGCGGTGCTGGGTGCGGCAAGAACTACGGGGCGACGCGCATTTCTGTGTGGTCGCTTGCCCATGCGCTGGATCCAGCCGTGCCCGTGCTGCACCCCGCCGTGACCTCGACG